>NW_028277098.1:99220000-99492500 GCF_059951505.1 Python bivittatus | reverse complement strand
CCACATCCTCTCTAGTTCTTCCTTCAGGCCCTGGTCCTTCTCCAGCTTCTCCTACTCCTTCTTCCTGAGGTTGCTGTCCCTTGGCACTGCTACATCTATCACCACCACTGTCTTCTGCTCCTTGTCTACCACCATGATGTCTGGTTGATTGGCCAGTACCTGCCTGTCCATCTGGATCTGGAAGTCCCACTGGATCTTAGCCCTGTCATTCTCCACAACCTTCTGTGGAATCTCCCATCTGGACTTGGGAGGGTCTAGCCCATACACTGTGGTCTAGCCTGCACACAATGCCAGCTCCTTGGTCATGTCATTCAGGGTATGTTGTTCCTATCTGCATCTTGCACCCTGCCACTATGCGTTGGACTGTCTCTGAGGCCTCTCTGCATAGTCTGCGCCTTGGGTCCTGTCTAGCGTAGTAGACCCCTGCTTCTATGGATCTGGTGCTTAATGCCTATTCTTGTGCTGCTATGATCAGCGCCTCAGTGCTGTCTTTTAGTCCAGCCCTTTCTAGCCACTGGCAGGATTTCCCAATGTCAGCCACCTCAGCTGTTGTGATGGAATGCAGTAGAGATCTAGGTTCCCAGGAAGGAGGGTGGGACAAGAGACAACACAGTCCAGAGCAGGAGCGTGGGAAAAAGAAGAGACTTAAGATAGCCACTCCCTAGAAACTCCCAGGATATATCTATTAGGTTAGTTTAGTACGGATTTAGTCTGGCAAGATTCTATCTATATGGTATAAGCAATATAAAGAACTGAACTTGGCTGGCTTGTTTCCCTGCTGTTCTTGGGCTGGGCCTGACAGCTATCTGGCAAGTATAGTATATGTATATGTATATGTATATGTATATGTATATGTATATGTATATGTATATGTGTGCAAAAGAATTCTTCTGTTTAGACCGCAGGACCTCCCTTTCCTAATCTTAATGTCTGAGGCTGCACAATAGTAAAAATAGAGCTTCCTCCAACCTCCTTCTAGCCATCCTGTATTAAATCCATTAAAGCATCATATAGAAAGTGTTGCTGAAGAGAATCAGTTTAGTTTAGTGGTTAAGGCTCCAGTCTAGAAAGCAGGAGTTGGTGAGTTCTAGTCCTGCCTTAAGCATGAAAGCCGGATGGGTAACTTTGGGCCAGTCCCTCTCTCTCAGCCCAGCCCACCTCACAGGGTTGTTGTTGTGGGGAAAATAGGAGGAGGAAGGAGTACTAGGTACTTTTGCTGCCTTGAGTTATTTATAAAAGTAAGAAAGGAGGGATAAAAAATCTAAAAAAAAAAAAAGGCAAAGGGCAATCAGCTGTA
Source organism: Python bivittatus (assembly GCF_059951505.1). Taxonomy (NCBI): domain Eukaryota; kingdom Metazoa; phylum Chordata; class Lepidosauria; order Squamata; family Pythonidae; genus Python; species Python bivittatus. The sequence goes on along the minus strand of NW_028277098.1, from coordinate 99,491,203 downwards.
TATCTGCCTGATTTCTTTACCTGCTGGGTGAAGAGTTGGCTCTTCCCCTTTCATCTGCCTCCTCTCCCAGCCTGAGGATCACTTTGCAGCCCTGGTCCACGAAGCCTCTCTCAAACAGTAGCCTCCCTTCACCATCCCCCAGGGCCAGTCAGTTGTTTTTCAGGCTGCTTTTAAGCACGGTCTTAATGCTCTTCTGAAAGAGCACTAACCCCACCTTCAAGCTCCTTTTGAACTGGCTCTTTTAGAAGGATGTTAAACCCGTTTATAAAAGTATCTCAACTAATAGCTAACAGGACAGGGAGTTGCGTGCTTCAATGCACGGGTGCAAAAAAAGGGGCTGGGCTTTGTAATGGGCTGGGAGAGCAATCTTGAGGAACAGGAGGAAGAACTCCAACCGAGAGCATGGTCAGATAAAAGAAATGGGAGTCCAGCGCAGAAATGTAATTTGAGAAAACATCTCAGGCTTCAGTTGCAGTGCCACACCTGCCATTTGGTAGATTTTCACACACATACACACACACACACACACACACACACACACCATTGATGCTCTTGGTTTGGGGATGAGAGGAAGAAATGACACGTGGGGAAACAGAAAAAAAGAGGCTGCTGCAGGAGTTACCGGCAAGTGGGCAGAGGCTCAATGTTTTGAGGAAGAGGATGGCGGTTCCTTATGAGCCTCACCGTTCTGTGCAAATGTTTGACTGCTTGAAATATGAGATTAGCTCCATCCCCCTTAACTTCCTGCAAATCCCTCAAGACCTGGCTCTGTGATCAGGCCTGGGGCTCCCAGGGGACCAGGGAGATTTTACGATGGCTCCCTTATTAATTTTATCCCCTCCTGTTTTTGTGTGTTTTTACTGTTTTGTATATATAGTTTTTAATGTATTTATTTATTTTTAATTGTTGTATGCCGCCCAGAATCACCTTGTGCGAGATGGGCGGCTATATAAATATGATAGATAGATAGATAGATAGATAGATAGATAGATAGATAGATAGATGGATGGATGGATGGATGGATGGATGGATGGATGGATGGATGGATGGATGAATGAATGAATGAATGAATGAATGAATAAATAAATAAATAAATAAATAAATAAATAAATAAATACGGGAGCAGATTGAAGAATCTGTTTTTTAGAACCAGAAAGTACCATATTACTTCCAAAGATTGACATTATTAATATGAATTAATGACTGATACTTAGCTTACAATATAATAACTGACATTGCATGAATACTTTCAGCATGTATATGCCTGCGGTAAACATTTCTTGTAAATAATATCCTCAGTAGCAGCATTTGCTGTTCTTGCATGAAGAATGTAGACCTGGCCTTGGCAAGGGAGCAGAGAACCTTTTAGGAAGGAAAAAAGATTGCTCAGTCTGGAGAAGCAGAAATGCACGAGAAAGAAACCCAAAATCACCCCGCTTTGATTTTGTTTGCTATAAAAATCTCTGACAGTCTTTCAAGAATCTATTATTCTACAACAACACACAGCATTCCAGGAATCTCTGCTGCTTCTATTTCTTGACCTTGCCTACCTTGAAGGGGTGATGTAATGATTGATCTCGAAAAACTATTGTTGAGTGGGCCTAGTGAACGCTTCGATGATAGGCCATCAGATAAACCCAGAGCACTGTAGGAAGTCCAAAAATGATCCTGCAAGAAGGGTTAGGATTAGGATCAGTTATTTCCCTATGTTGCCATGAGAACAACATGGCTGGGTTCACGTAGTCATGGGGAGTTGAACTTGATTTAACTTGCCTACACCAAGTAGGAGCACCAACTGAACTTGTCTGGCCTCATCAAAAAGATAAGCTGGGCCTGGCTGGTCTTTGGATGGAAGAGCAAAGGAGATCACGAACAAGATGTGGCACCGTCCCAGAGTGAGCATTGGATCTCAGGACGGAAGGGCTTCAAGTAAGTCCTCTTCTCTAGCATGCTTTACATTTAACTGCCGAGAAATACGTGGAGGGAAAACCACTAGAAAATCCCAGGGCTGTAGGCTACAATGGGAAGTTTAAAAAGTCCCAAAAAAGTAAAGACAGAGCATTCTGCCCTGCCAAGAAAACCACAAGTCCCCAAGAACTGAGCTTACGTTCAAGGGAACTTTATTTGATAAACATCATTAGAAAGTATTAATATTTTCTTTCTATGATAGGAAGTATTAGAATTAGTAACAGTGTTGTAGCAGTGCATTACATGTATGCCCAAGCTGAGAAGAAGGAGCTGACGGTATATTGGCTTGCAAAGTGGGGTGAGCCTACGGCAGTGTTGTCCAAACTTGGCCACTTTAAGATGAGTGGACTTCAACTCCCAGAATTCCCCAGGAATTCTGGGAATTGAAGTCCACGCACCTTAAAGCAGCCAAGGTTGAGAAACACTGCTCTAGAGCTAAGGAACTAGTCCTCATGGGGCCTTTCTGATGACTTGAGTTCAAGACCCCTGATCTATCCCACCTGACTTGTATGCATATATGTGCGTGTAGGGAGACGTCTGTTCAACATGGAAACAGCTTTATGAATTCTCCATCCTTCTCTTTCGCGGCCCATCACCCAGAATATGCTGTCCCCGTTCCAAAAGGCAGCCGCTGGCGTAAAGGGGTTGGGGAAGAGGATGTGGGAGGCCCCGTCTTATGCAAAATGAGTTTGTTTGCAGAGCGTCAGCAGGATCATCTTCACGACGTCAGATTTGTTTCTGTAGAAAGCAAAGAGGAACTTGAAGGGTTGAGCCTGTCTCTCTCTCTCTCTCTCTTTTTTTTAATAAAGAGGTAATCTGGGTGAATGATTTTGTGGAAATGTCACCCACTGCTCCAAAGCAGGCTTGTCCTTCCTGTTCCACGAATGAAAGGAGACCCTACTGATCTTTAAGTTGGTTGGTTCATTCAGTTACGAAGTTTCGTCTAACGTTTTTGCTTTCCTGTAACTTCAATCAATCATTTTATGGCCTACAACCTGCAAGAATGTAGACCAGATCATGACCTGCTTCTTGGTGGCCACCTTTGAAGGATGTCACCTCCCTCCTTGGGTTCTTCCATCTGGTGGCCCTTTTCTCACCATGGTGCAGCTTCTCTTCATCCTTCTGAAAATGTGGTACCCAGAACTGGATCCAGGACTCAAAGCGGGATCGGACCAAATGAGGATAAAGTGAAACAATTGCTTCCTGTGATTTGCAAACAATCCTTCTGTTGACGAAGCCTAAAACTGCATTCATCTTTGTTGCTGTTTGTAGCCATGTCCCGCAGCTGACTCATAGGCAGGAAACTGGTTGTGTGTTTTGTGACGCCTTTGAGAGGAACACACCACAGCAAAAATGGGGCACTACTGATGTCAGCTGGTTGTCCTAAAGCAGTGTTGTCCAAACTTGGCCACTTTAAGATGAGTGGACTTCAACTCCCAGAATTCCCCAGCCAGCTGGCTGGGGAATTCTGGGAGTTGAAGTCCACTCATCTTAAAGTGGCCAAGTTTGGACAACACTGGCTTACGGTAAAACTGGATTTTGGTGGTGCGTGTGGCAGACCAACCCAAATGTGCCCACTCACCAGTCTTAGCCTTATTGTCTGCAAGTAATGCTGTGTGAAGCATTTCCTGCTGAAGCCATAGATGATGCATCAGCCCTGTTTGCTTGGTAACGTGGAACAAATACAATCTTTGAGCAGGCGATAATGCCAATGGCTTTTTCCTTATCTTCCCTGATAGACCAAGCTTCGGTGCGCAGGGGGGCTGACAGATCTCTCGGTTGAGACTGCGCGCTATCCTCACGGCCAGGCAAAGTGCACAACATGGGAGTAAAGTTGCCGTGCATGGGTGTGCCATGCAGGGCCTATCCATCACATGAAGGGGTCACACTAAGAGTCATAAAGAAAGTCTTTGTGACATCAGGTATCTTTTTTCTTTTCTTAGCCAGACACTTGGACATGTAGAAGGGGACCGAGCATTGCAATGGTAATTGTTAATTTTCTGCATGAAAAGTTCCACTCATCCACTCATTTATGCAGCCAATTCAAACTCTAGATGGCTCAGCTATGTTTGAGTTCCAGAAGAACTAACATGAGACATGTACAAGGTTCATTTTATGTCATGGTTCCAGGTTGAAGTTGTCATGAAGGTATCCTAAGTCATCTATGATGCCAAAGTTAATTAATTTCCGCCCTCGTTGTTGGAGGTTTTTTTAGATTTTTATCCAGCTTTTTTTTTAAAATATACAACTCAAGGTGGCAAACATACCTGATACTCCTTCCTCCTCCTATTTTCCTCCACAACAACAACCCTGTGAGGTGAGTTGGGCTAAGGCGGGACTAGAACTCAGTTGCCCAGTTTCTGGGCCAACACCACTACACCAAACTGGCTCTGTTTGTTGATGTAGGTATTGTGTTTTCTTTTGTTAAGTTTTGCTGCATTTTCTTTCTGGAAGCTGCCAGACCCCACTTGGCTGAATCGGGCAGCCATATAAATGTTTCAAATAAATAAATTAAAAAAAAAAAAACTGCAAAAGCTGAAGTCTCTTCCTGTCAATATACCGCAAATTGCATTAATCTTCCTGTCAATTCAAGTGTGTAATTTAACCTAAATTTTAAAAAATGATTAAAAGAGAATTGAATAACTTATAACTACAACATGCTGTTGTTGTTTAGTCGTTAAGTCGTGTCCGACTCTTCGTGACCCCATGAACCATATTGCGCCAGGCCTTCCTGTCCTTCACTGCCTCCCTGAGTTGGCTCAGTTTCATGCTCATTGCTTCAGTGATGCTATCTAACCATCTCATCCTCTGCCGTCCCCTTCTCCTTTGGCCTTCAATCTTTCCCAGCATCAGGGTCTTTTCCAAAGAGTCTGCAGACACCTACAAAGGAGGTTGGTGTTTGCCCTTCCCCACCACGTTCTTCTGCTCACCCAGCATCATTCAGTATAAATCCAAGGGACCCCAGAAAGGTAAAATTGAGCATGAAAACCATCAGAAAGGTTGCAAAAAAGAACGGGAGGGCTTTCTTTAAGTCTATGGAGACTTTCCATTATAAAGAACCGGTCTGGAAAATGAACTGAGTCCCAACCAGGGTGCAGAGAAGGACTGCGGGGGGGTGCTGTTTAAACAGGCTGATCAGGGTCAATCCAACCCCCACCCTGCCCTCGTTTCAGAGCATCCTTTATACTTAGCAAGGCCTGAGTCTGTTGCTGTTGTTCAGTCGTTAAGTCATGTCCGACTCTTCATGACCCCATGAGCCACATCGCGCCAGGCCTTCCTGTCCTTCACTGCCTCCCTGAGTTGGCTCAGTTTCATGCTCATTGCTTCGGTGATGCTCTCTAACCATCTCATCCTCTGCCGTCCCCTTCTCCTTTGGCCTTCAATCTTTCCCAGCATCAGGGTCTTTTCCAAAGAGTCTGCAGACACCTACAAAGGAGGTTGGTGTTTGCCCTTCCCCACCACGTTCTTCTGCTCACCCAGCATCATTCAGTATAAATCCAAGGGACCCCAGAAAGGTAAAATTGAGCATGAAAACCATCAGAAAGGTTGCAAAAAAGAACGGGAGGGCTTTCTTTAAGTCTATGGAGACTTTCCATTATAAAGAACCGGTCTGGAAAATGAACTGAGTCCCAACCAGGGTGCAGAGAAGGACTGCGGGGGGGGGGGGGGTGCTGTTTAAACAGGCTGATCAGGGTCAATCCAACCCCCACCCTGCCCTCGTTTCAGAGCATCCTTTATACTTAGCAAGGCCTGAGTCTGTTGCTGTTGTTCAGTCGTTAAGTCATGTCCGACTCTTCATGACCCCATGAGCCACATCGCGCCAGGCCTTCCTGTCCTTCACTGCCTCCCTGAGTTGGCTCAGTTTCATGCTCATTGCTTCGGTGATGCTCTCTAACCATCTCATCCTCTGCCGTCCCCTTCTCCTTTGGCCTTCAATCTTTCCCAGCATCAGGGTCTTTTCCAAAGAGTCTGCAGACACCTACAAAGGAGGTTGGTGTTTGCCCTTCCCCACCACGTTCTTCTGCTCACCCAGCATCATTCAGTATAAATCCAAGGGACCCCAGAAAGGTAAAATTGAGCATGAAAACCATCAGAAAGGTTGCAAAAAAGAACGGGAGGGCTTTCTTTAAGTCTATGGAGACTTTCCATTATAAAGAACCGGTCTGGAAAATGAACTGAGTCCCAACCAGGGTGCAGAGAAGGACTGCGGGGGGGGGGGGTGCTGTTTAAACAGGCTGATCAGGGTCAATCCAACCCCCACCCTGCCCTCGTTTCAGAGCATCCTTTATACTTAGCAAGGCCTGAGTCTGTTGCTGTTGTTCAGTCGTTAAGTCATGTCCGACTCTTCATGACCCCATGAGCCACATCGCGCCAGGCCTTCCTGTCCTTCACTGCCTCCCTGAGTTGGCTCAGTTTCATGCTCATTGCTTCGGTGATGCTCTCTAACCATCTCATCCTCTGCCGTCCCCTTCTCCTTTGGCCTTCAATCTTTCCCAGCATCAGGGTCTTTTCCAAAGAGTCTGCAGACACCTACAAAGGAGGTTGGTGTTTGCCCTTCCCCACCACGTTCTTCTGCTCACCCAGCATCATTCAGTATAAATCCAAGGGACCCCAGAAAGGTAAAATTGAGCATGAAAACCATCAGAAAGGTTGCAAAAAAGAACGGGAGGGCTTTCTTTAAGTCTATGGAGACTTTCCATTATAAAGAACCGGTCTGGAAAATGAACTGAGTCCCAACCAGGGTGCAGAGAAGGACTGCGGGGGGGGGTGCTGTTTAAACAGGCTGATCAGGGTCAATCCAACCCCCACCCTGCCCTCGTTTCAGAGCATCCTTTATACTTAGCAAGGCCTGAGTCTGTTGCTGTTGTTCAGTCGTTAAGTCATGTCCGACTCTTCATGACCCCATGAGCCACATCGCGCCAGGCCTTCCTGTCCTTCACTGCCTCCCTGAGTTGGCTCAGTTTCATGCTCATTGCTTCGGTGATGCTCTCTAACCATCTCATCCTCTGCCGTCCCCTTCTCCTTTGGCCTTCCACCTTTCCCAGCATCAGGGTCTTCTCCAAAGAGTCCTCTCTTCGCAACATGCTGCCGAATACCAAAAAAAGATAGTCAATCAGTTAATGGATCAGTCGATAACTCCTTTAAATCAAGCCCATCAAAAAATGATACAAGAATTCTGAATTTGCTTTGGAGCGAATTCAGCAGCTCTCCTCCACAGTTATGAGACTCTCTCTTAGAAAGATTAGCTTTCATTCAGAGATTCGTAGTGACACAAGGCACTTAGAAGCCAACCATTCAGTTAACCAGGGATGTGGCTTCTCTGACAACTCTGATCCCTTATTTATTTATTTATTTATTTATTTATTTATATTTCAAATTTAGATATCGCCCATCTCACAAAAAAGTGACTCTGGGCGGTTCACAATAAAACAGCAATAAATATTAAAATACAATAAAAACAACATAAAATACAATAAAAATAGAATAAAAACCAAACACGCAAATAATATCTTCCAAGATGTTGATGGCCAGTAAGATGTTAACATATGGGAGCATCTTCAAGGTGCTAGCCACCCCCATTCAATCTGGATTGCTGATTTGAACTGATTCGGTGGATCCAATGCGATGGTCTGCTGGCATGAGATGAGTTGCAGCTTACAAAGATTAGTAGAAACGACTTTGGCCAAACCATGGGGAGCTTGATTAGGAGGGGTTTAGATGGAGACCTGTAGAAGGGTGGAAAAAAAAAACCTTGAAGGACTACAGAGTAAGACTTATGGAAAGTGGGAGTACCATCACCTTGGGGATGTTAAACGACTCAATGAAAAATTAGAAAAAACATTGACTCATAAAATTCATGGCCTTTGCTGTCTATATGCTAATGCTCAGAGTGCGGAGAATAAACGGGATGAATCTGAGCTCTTAGTTCAGAAAGGCAAAGATGATTTAATAGGTTTAAAAGATCTAGCGGAATGAGTTTCATGATTAGAAAATAGCAATTAAAATGCAATTTGTTCTAAAAAAACAACAGCAATGGTAAGGTGGGTGCAGTTAAAATCCATTCCTGCTCAAAAATCCAAATGAATGAACTTGGCAAAGGTGGAGAGAACTGGGCATAAGTGGAGGAATAAATACATACAATACTGTTGGTGTCTACTGTCACCACCTAATTGAAGGGAAAATATAGATCAACGTTTCTCAAACTTGGCAACTTTAAGATGTGCGGACTTCAATTCCCAATTCATTTTAGTTTCATGGATGAGCAGAATTCTGCTGAATCCAGGGTTCTCTCATCTTAATCCAGTATTTAGTGTAATGTAACACATAGTTCCTCCACGCTCTCGAATGTCTGCTTCATTTCACGGAAGCTGGTGCAATGAAAATTTTTGGTGACTGCACATCTGATACTAGATAAGATGTTTTCATATTAGGTGGTTTAGGTATGGACGAGAAAGAAACTTCTTAAGTTCTTTAGTTCTCTTTTTGAAACACGGACAAAAAGCAAGATTTCAGTGGAAAATGAAATGATACCTTAGTCATCTAATGTGTTAAGGAGAACATTGCTCACTTGTCATAAAGTATAGGAGGGTTCCTAGAAAGTTCTTGAGAACATGAACAATTTCTTTCTACCTAGCTGGTTTCTCTTCATGGCCTTTAACTTCCTTCTTTGAAACTATAGCAAAATATGATATATTTGTGATGTATATCAGAGTCTGAAGCTACTATATGTTGCAAATTGTTCGGAATGCTATTAAACGAGTGCTGTTTTGCATGGAATTTTTTTTCTGACATTGACATAACAATATCCTTCCTCTATACAGAGAACAACACTATTGGTGTGGAAAGAAGGATAGGATTCAGTTCATGCTGATCATCATCAGAAGCTGGGAGCTTGCTGGAAAATACAAGGTAGATGTTGCACCAGCATTGGGTTATAGGAGTTGAAGACTTCACTGATTCTCAGTGGGGACTTGATACGAATAGTTTCTTATGTTTGTTTTTCCTTCTTTCAAGCAGTTTAGTAAAATACCCAAATATTTGACTGAGCAGTTCTCTAGGGGATTCCAAGTTCCTGCTTGGCTCCAGTTTTTCCTCTGCTCCTGATGATCTGTGAGTCTGAAATAAAGCTAAGAATAAGGATAATGGATGTCGAATCTGTTGATGCTATTTCTGGAATGTGGGATATTTTTGAGCAACCCTGGCTTCCTTATGGTCAATGGCAGCATAGGGTTTCTTCAGGCCCTGCTCCTTTTTTGAGATTTGAGATTCTGTGCTTGCTTGTCCAGGGTGGTCTGTCCATATAGGTGAATTACATGATCATCTCAGGGATCAAATCCAGTAGGGTGCCCAATTTCAAGAACAACATTCAATTTTTTAAAAAAGATTTTTTTGGGTATGTGTGTGTCAGCTCTTTGAAGTAGGCCAGGTCAGGAAACAGACACTAGAAGGAATTTATTTATTTATTTGTTTGTTTGTTTGTTTGTTTGTTTGTTTGTTTGATTGATTTTTATAGCAGGAGACTCTGGGCGGTGAATAACTGTAAAAACATAAAACAAATAAAAACAGTTACAGCCAATACAAAATAAATAAATACGGTGTCTGAGTAAAATTATCATAATAGAGGTCAATATAGCCAGGAAATGGGGCTCTTAACACACTTGGGGCATCACGCCTGGGCACACAACTAGGTCTTCAAGGCCTTACGAAAGGCCAACAGGGTTGGGGCCATCCTACTTTCTGGAGGGAGAATATTCCAGAGGGCAGGGGCTACGGTAGAGAAGGCACACCTCCTAGTCTCCATCAGCCAACAATCCTTGGCTGATGGGGCTTGTAACATGCCCAACCCTCTAGATCAAATTGGATGGCTAGATACAACTGGGAGAAGATGGTCCCTCAGGTAACCCAGTCCCAGCCATGAAGAGCTTTCATGAAGGGATTCTAGGAACATCTTTATTTTTATGCAGTATAATAACAGAACCTTGAAAACTTGTCATAGTTTCTTTCCATCCCCTCTTATACCTAATAGCATCAAGGTGGGGTGATTTTGAATTTCTTTCTCAACCTTTCCATTTTTTCAGGAATGAGTTGCTGTTTCTCCTCTCTTAACGGTTCATCCATTCCTTCCCCAGGCTCATCCCTACAGTGTGGGGTTGCTAATTGCCTGGTTCATCTAAGATGCCACTTCATGGCAGCTAGTCTAGGGGTCACCGGTGGTCATGGCTAGATCCTTAGTATGCCATGGATTCTACTTGGAATCCTTTTCACACAAAGCCTGCAGTCCCCTGTAACAGCATGCACGCAACAATAGTAGGACAAAGCTAAATTGGATTTTGAAGAGTCAGATTCTGCAAAATTAGAGTTTAAGAAGAGTTTAGCTCACTTGGGACTTTTTCCCTGTCCCCATGTCTTGGAAATATATGCCTACTACAGCACTTGTTAGACATTTACACCTGCATTTTAAGAATGAATACTTATTTCTATGTCATGCTTGCAAATCCATTTAGATGAGAGGTAAAGATGCCTTAACATAAAATCAGAGCAAAGCATGTAATCCAAAGCATGTATCAGCTCCATATTGATGTATCAGCAGCAGGAGAAACAGGAACCGGGTTCTGAAGAGTCTAATTCCACATAGTGAGTTAATTACAATTCAATATATTGCCATCACTTTAGCTCACTTTGATTTCCTTCTCTGCCCCTCACTCCCAGGAATGATATACCTATTGGCTTGGTTGTCCAAAATTTACACCTGCATTTTTAAATTAATATTTATTTCCAACTCATGCTTGCAAGACCATTTAAGTGAGAAATCTTCATGCTATACCATCATAAATCAGAGCAACTGGAGAAAAATTATGAACCTACTGTAATGAAAACCTTCTAAATTATGTGTCATCTTCAGTCCTATATCTGTCCTTAATCAGGCTTTCATCAAGTCTGTATTTCATGAAGACATGAAATACTTCATTTTATTCCTTGTATTTCTGTCAGGTAAGAAAGAAAGAAGCGGGAGAAAATTGAGAAAATTGGAACAGAGCAATAACACCAGAAAGATTGTAATAACTTCCTCCCAACTCACATAGATAGGCAGCTATTGATCTGGTACAGTCTGTCTTTATACAAGCGCTTCACAAGGAATCTTATGAAGAATGGTTGGTTTGCATTTCATCCTCTTCCTGGATGAGTTTTTGATAAAGATCATTATTCCCTCTTTGCCAGTCAGTTGCAATAGCTAGGTACTGAATTCTCTAGGCCAGCCTTTTGTACCCTGCCAGATGTGTTTGCCTGAAGTTCCCCAGAGAAAGAGATGGTAGGGATCAGTCATAGACATGACACAACTGGAGACCATGGTATTGGAGAAGATGGGGCCAGAGAGGAAAATTGTGGAGGCAGCTCTCCAAGGTGCTGAAATAAGGTGCTTAAAAAAGAGGTCCTGGCCTTATTGTCAACTTCCTTCCTTCCTTCCTTCCTTCCTTCCTTCCTTCCTTCCTTCCTTCCTTCCTTCCTTCCTTCCTTCCTTCCTTCCTTCCTTCTTTCTTTCTTTTCTTTCTTTCTTTCTTTCTTTCTTTGATTTAGACGCTGCCCAAAGATGAAAGTCATAGCACTTCAACCTGACATCTTTTCTGACCTGATTAAACTCCTAGTGCAACAAGATTTATTTTTTCTTTGTTAAGTCATGGTACACTGTTACGATATTAAAGTGTTTTATTGTTTTTGCTATAGAAGATTATTACTGTTCTCCTTTTTGGTATTTATAAACTTTTATACAAGAAAGTAGGTTTTTGCATTAGCGCCAGTTTGTACTCAAAAGCATCAATCATCATAGATGCGTCTGTAGTGTGTTTGTGTGAGTGTACGAGCATAGGACAGGGCAACTGTCAGTTGAGGCTCACAAGTAGGAGTTATTTAAGAGATGTAAAGGCTGTTTTCATACAGTATGCTGAACTTGATGAGTGCTAGCCATGGTTAGGAGATTTTGTGGTATGAACCCTGTACACTTTACTAAATTTGGGTTCGAGGAATCGGGCAAACCCAGAAAATGATTAATTCATTAATTAGGCTAAGAAGGTTGTGTGAACATAGTCAGAGCTTTTATATGGATGGGGCACAGGTGACTTTCAAGACTTTTATAACCAGTGTTCAATTTGAAGTATGCATACTATCTCCAGATGCTTTTCCTCATCTACATGCTCACACATAACACACATACATTGAAACGCATCTACTATGAATACATCTAACTCATGGGTATTCACTGATATCCAGGCATACATTCTCTCTCTTGCACATTTGCATGCCCAGAGGGTGCGTTTCTCATAACACCACGATGTTGATGATGGTGATGATGACGATGACATGCCATCAAGTCATTTTCAACTCCTAACAACCACATACTGTAGATGGATTTTCTCCAAGACAATTTAGGCAAGGCTAAAATAGGGGTGGGCTGTTTATGATGCAGCCTGTGGTTGGAATGCAGCCTTTGACTTTGTCCACAAAATCTCTACTTGGACGTGTTGGGACCACCCAGCCAGGGTGTTGACCTCAAGTAAAGGTATTCTCCAAGCCCAATTAGAACATTACGGGGAAGGAGAGGATTAAGGAAAAGGATTCTGCCAGCTCATTGGGGAATCCCCTTGCAGCATCCATTCCATAGGTCAGAATGTCCACACCCCTATCTTCCAAAGTAAAAGCCTTTCCAGCACCTTCCAGACTAGCCTGACCTAGAAGTTTGTAGGGCTCCAGAATGCAAGCATCAGCAACTCAAGTAATTGAAGGAACTGCTATAATGCAATCACCCTGTGCAAGCTCTGCTAATTGTATCAGTGTTGCACAGTAATTTTCCAGCAAGGAAGGGACTGTTGTGTAAAGCATGTGCAGCTGACCTGATAATGTCCTGCTCCAAAAGTCAGGCAAACAAAGATTTAATCAAGAATGAGACGTATGATCCATGAAAAACCAGCAGGGCACTGCAGAAATACCTCAAAGAAAGGAGAGGGAATTGATTTAGGGCACTCTATGACAAACCGCCCACATGGCTGTTGCTAGGAAGCTAGCTAAATGTCTAGCTTTGCTCTGAGGCAAATTGAAACTGTGCGACATCAGGCACCAATCAACAGCTAAGTGTTGCATAAATAAATAAAAAAGAAACCCTCTTGATTGACCTCTGGAGATTAAGGAGTGCAGAACACAGAGATATGATGTGAAGGATGTTGTGTCTCTGGCATATTGCGTCATCATAATCATCATACCAAGAGTGGAAAGAGTTGGTCAAGATGCCGGGGCCACCTGATTCTAAGGAAATGGGAGGTGAGGCAGAATCATGCTCCATTTCTCAGACCTCTGCCCTGTAGAATTTAAGCCTGATCTGAATGCTCGACTGCTCACCAACCTATAAGAGCGTCATCACCATTGTGTTTAAAGTCAAAGGGCAGAAGGATGAGGAAGCATCCGGCTGCATGGAGAAGATGATTCTGCAGTTAGAGCTGAACATCACTGACTGTCCGATATTGAGACTGGCAGCTTCCTGAATAAGGGCTATTGATGAAAAGTCAGGCCCAGAGACAATATCGTGACTGTTGGAGAGCTAGGTCAATAAAACATGCCTAAACAGATCAGGTGAAAATTTAAAGATTTGCACAAGATTCTAAACTTGGTTAGATTTGTTTGTGGTTGGGTTTCTTATACGAACCCAGCCATTTGGTTAGTTTATGGGTTCATGTATTGTGTGAACTCAGAAAATAGGTTAATTCAGGAACCAATTCTGGGAGGTGAAGTCCATACAAGCTCAGGTTGGGGAATGCAATGGTAATGCATAATGTTCTCATTTTCAAGGTACAATTACAATCACTCTGGTATATCCCAAGATTGGAGTAATTCTTTTCAGTTCCACTTGATTCCTCTGTAGACTTGGATAGCACTGAAAAACTTCAGATATTCCATTTGAATGTTAGGAAAACTTTCTAATAATAAGAACAGTTAGACAGTGGAACCAATGACCCAGGAAGCTAGTGGCCTTCCCTTACCGCAGGCAGGCTGGGAGATTCTGGGAGTTGAAGTCCACCCGTCTTAAAGTTGCCAAGGTTGAGGAACCCTGCTTTACTGGATGTGTTCAAATAGAGGCTAGAGAGCCATGGATTAAGGCTGCTTTAAGTTGGATTCCTACATTCAGTGGCCCTTCTGGCTCCAGAGTTTTATAATTCTATATTGTAAATGCTTCATTGCCTTGTAACAAGTTCTATTTTTTTATTAATGTTTCCCAACACATCTTATTTCTTATCTGCAATGAAGCATATAGACTTATATGAGTTGGTGGGTGTATGTATCATTTTCCCTGTATAAACAAGATGATTGTAAACGTCACTGGGGCATAAGTGTTGATGTCTTGGCAGTTGGCATTTCAAAAAATTGTACTTTTTTCTAACACCTTTTTGGAAATGCTGCCTTGAACCATCTCCTTCTTGAACTTTTAATATGCACTGCATGAAGCAGATCATCTGCAGCTTAAAAGCAGTCATCAGCTTCCTCCATGTTAGCTCTAGACAGCTTGTTCCTTTCTCAGGATTATGTGGGAGAGCAGGTAATTATGCTTCTTTCAATTCTTATCTGAAAGGTTTTTTTAAAAAAAATTCTGTAAAGTCTTGAATATTTATAAGTTATTGTAAGAAGAGTTTTTGAGGTGACCAAGTCTAAGGCAGGATTTGAAGGTTGCGTTCCCAGAATAACCAGCAGAAGGTCTAGCAGCTACATTAACACACATCTTCCAAAACTTGCTCAATAGTGACCTTGGTTAGATTTTTTTCATCAATTTCTATGTTGTGTTAGTGTAAGGGTCATTTTGTTAGGGTAGGGGTCAAGGTTGTGCAAGAACCAAGAAAAGGGTTTAATTTCACAATCAGGTTAATCCTACAATGCAAAGACAGTCCCCCCCCACCCCCCAATTTGAAAGCACTATCTTTAGGTCAGCAATGGAATTGGAGCAGCAGTGCCTCAGTTTCTAGTACACCTTAGTGTGTGTGTGTATGTGTTGTGTTTGTGTAGAGTTCCCAGAATGGAAGAAGTGTGGATGGAAATAATAGAACTTTGGAGAATCTGCTTCTTGGGTCCATTTTTCCCACACAGTGCAGGCGGGATGAAGCATTTATGAAACGTATTGTAATAACAGAAAGTGCTACAAATAAGCTTTTCATTTGGATCCTATCACTGAAATGATCTCGGTGGACAGATGGAAGCCAGCTATTCTTTCTCAGTTTCAGTCTCTTTGTTGGCAGTAGGGAGAGTAATAATATTGACATCCCTTACTGGGCTTCTGTAAGACTCACAGCTCGGTAGTACATGTGGACCTCTTCCAGTACAATACGAGAAGTAGCCCAGGTATGCAACCATGATTCTGGAATGATTCTAGGAGTCAACCTGTGAAATCTAGGTAGGTGCTATGGAAGAAGACCCATACCTGTCACTCCATATTATCTGCCTGGATCCATGCTTCCCAACCTGATTTCCAGATGTGTGGCCTTCAACTCCCAAAATTCTTCAGCCAGCATGGCCATTGCTACCGTTTCTGAACTGTGCAGCTACTTTGAGGGTTTTCCAAGATCGTCTGGTTCACAGTGCATGTGCGTGAATGGTCAAGCCACTGGTGAGTGAGTGACACAGTTGTGTATGCAGAGCTACGTGCAGGCAACTGGGGAAGGCCCTTGAAGCCGTTGTGCTCGGCTTTCTGGAGGATGTGGCTGCTTCAGGGCTTCAAGAAAAGGGGCTTAGTTTGCCCCAAACATGCTTCATAGAGTGCATCTTTTAACACTCTTCCTAAGAATTGCATCACTGTCCAGCTTTTCCTATCAGTGCAGTTTTGTGATGGAGTGGAATTATGAAGGCCAGGCTCAGGGAGATAAACATTTTCTTAGCTCCCCAGAAGAGCGTGGGAGGAACAAGAGGATGAGACTGGCACCTCCCTGAGGAATTCACACTGTTGTGACTGGCTGATTTTGGGAACTGGGGTTTCAGTCTGGGAAGATTCTTGCTAGAGGCTGTAGCTAATAAACATAGCTGGACTGAATTTACATGGTCTCTTGGAGTTCCTTGGGCTAGGCCTTGACAAGTTTCCAGAAAGGAAGCTGTGTTAGCTCAAATCAGTGACAACAGCAAACACCATTCTTTGAGTGTCACAAAACTCTTGATATCTTTTTCAGGAAATAATCTTTCTTCCTTCCAAACTCTGTAGGATTTTCCCACCTCTCTCTTAAGCATTGGCTTCTGTTAAACCTGGCATTTAGTCAAACTAAGTTTCTTCTATTTCCTTTTTGTAACCATTTTTTTAAAAACAATCTTTTTCATTATTGTATATTTTTAAAAGAATACTGGAAATAGATAGTACAAATACAGATTTGAAAGAATATAAAAAATAGATAAAGAATCAAATATAAAAAGTGAAATATGGGTAGATAGCTAACAATTTTGAAATACCAATGAGTAATATATTCAAATACATCATTGAAAGCTTATAATACTGTAAGGTATTTCATCTTTATTTTCTAATCAAAACATGTCCCTAAAAATGTTAAACTAAAGGCACTTGGTAAACACAATTTAAATTATTAAAAAAGAAAAAAAAAGAGAGAATCTATAGTACCTTAAGACAATAGTGTAGGTCATATGTAAATGATATGTCAAACTGAAATGTAAACTCGAAAATCTGGATTTTGGATGTGATACAATTCCATTCATCAAACCGTAATCTAAAAATAGTTTCCAAATAGAAGAGCAGATTTATGTTTTAAATCTGAACGTATTCTAGACATTGAGGCATAATCCTTCAGTTTGGTTAGCTATTCTTCAAAGAGGGGATCAAAGATCTTTTCCAATAAAAGACATATAGAATCATTGCAGCTGTTCACACATACAAAGCTGATTTGGTATATTTTGAAGAGATATACGATTTAATGATATTTAATAAAGATATCTCAGGATAGAAGACTGCCATTTTCAGAATTTGTTCCATTCTGGATGGAAGAATAATGAAATAATGAAATCCCCACAGTGGAGGAATGGATTGTGAAGATGGCAGCACTTGCAGAATGGTGAAACTCACCTGTCTGGTCAGAGAACAAAACAACAAACACTCTTTTGAAGGCCTAAAGCCTTGTATGAACTTTTTGCTGAAAGAAGAAAAAAATGAATGGATGATTGATGGATTTGAAGATTAAGAAAAATGTGGACTAAATGAGAGGGTGAGGAGATCTGTAAAATATTTAAGAGAAGGAGGGGCAATAAGAATGTAATTATCTGTTGAAAAGAAGGTTGGAAGTCACTTATATATTTCTTAACTTTAGTTTCCTTTTTCTTTTTTCTTGCATTTTTCTGATGTTCTTTCTTTTCTTTCCCTTTTGGTTTGTCTTTTATCATCTGAAAACTCTTCATAAATATAAATAGATTGCCATGGATCAAACACACACACACACACACACACACAGACGCAAACCCAAATTTGTTCCATTCTGCAAGGAATCATGTTCCAGTATTGTTGAGCTTTACAACATTTCCACCACATGGGCTGTATCCAGTTTTAAAATTTACTTGACAATGTGACCTTGAAATGGGTCAGTTAAAATATGGTGCAGTTTGGAGGGCTTTGCGTGAGTCTCACTTGGAGTAATTGTGACGAAGTGGCAAACATCTGATAAAGTGGAAAACAAAATGTGTACGCATTTCTTTCCAAGATACCAGACTTTATGATCATACCAGACTTTATGATCAAGCACCATTTCAGATGGATATTAATGATATTAGCACTGATGTTATAAGATGCTTGATAAGAAATTGTGTACTGTATATGGTTCCATTTGCTCCAAATCCCTCTATTTTTCCACCTTTTTTCATATTGCCACTTGACTCTCTTTTTTCTAGATGAAAACAACCCCTCCACCAGAAGATGTGAACTTTCTTCAGAGTACCTGTTTCATTCCTTGATTACTTTGGTCACTCTTTTTTATTTTTTCCAACTCAGAGTGATTATATTCAAATAAACACATTTAAAGCATGTGAGAGCGATCAGAATGCAGCAAAGGACTTGAGCTTGGTTGGTAAGCTGAAGAAATTGTTCATATTGCCTTCTCCAACCTGGATCCTTTTCTTATTGTGTGGACTTCAATTCCCAGAATCCCCCAGCCTACTTGGCTCCTTCTAAGGATTCTGGGAATTGATATCCCTTACCTGGACAGCATTCAGGTAGCATTAATAAGACATTTTATTATTAAATAATAAAATGATAATAATATTTATTATTAAGACCAAGCTCATGACAACTTTTGGCTTGAGATGCTGGGAACATCTTGAAGCTTTGGATGTCATGACCTTTAGGGCCTTTAGGACATGATCTTTTCTATCAAATAATGCAAAGGATGAATGAAATGAAGACTTGAAGCTGCCCTATTAAAACTTGTGGATGGTTCTCAGACCCCATGGAAAGGAAATTTAATTTTCAGTGTGTCAAGAGGGGGAAATGATTATTTCTGGGGTACTGAATTGTGTTAACTGTAATTAAATTAACATTTGATTTAATTAAACCAAATTTAGCTTTTGCCCTGGCATGATCCACTTTTCACGAGTGTGGCTCCTTGACACGCCAATCCAAATCTAAGTGTGGAAGAAGATGATGCATCCTTTCTCTAGATAGAGTCTAACTCTTGTGTTGCTACTGTGTCCTGGAGCGTTAAGGGAAAGACCAGGTGTTGAAATATTGAGACAGACGGCTCTGTTGGAAAATTAAAAGGCAACAAGCCTCTTCAAAAGCCAATTAAGTTGATAGCTGTCAAATATTACTGTTCAAACCTCAGATCTGCTTTGAAAACAGTAACCTTTACTTTTATCCTTTCACAATTCAGTAATGGCAACATGACTCTCTTCCCCCATCAGACAGATAAAATATTGATACAGACCAGATACTGATGCCGAGAACCAGGAGCAAACTTCATACAGCAGAAATTGGATTAATCATCTGGGGTCGATGCCAATTTGATGTCAATTCCCGCCACTTTTTCAGAGTTCAGTTCTGAGTCAGTTCTCATTCTGGAGGGTTGATGGTTGGGCAAGGAGTAAAACTCAGCAGCTGGACAGCTGGTAATTAAACGAAGAAAGGAAAGGGTGCAGCTGATGAGATGGGTGAACCATCCCCTGAAACTGTTTACTGGTGCACGTAAATCACGGTTTCATAACATCGCTGAAGGATGTTGTGTTTCTGTTTGGGTTTGAGTAATGGGGCTGGGAAAAGAGCAAGCACATTTTAGACGAAATTCAAGCCATTGGAAATAAAAGTTCTGCTTTATTCTGTTTGGCTCAGACCCCCAACTTGAATACAGGGCCCATTTCTGTTCATTGGACTTTAAGAATGATTGAAACCAGAACAAAGAAGGATGATGTGGAAGATCAGGGGAGCAGAACAAGAAGAGACTGATTGTAGGACCTGGGTATCTTTAAAATTAGGATCCAATGCCCACTTTGGGGCAAGTGGTCAAATTTAGCTTCCCTGGTGTCTATCTTCTGCTGGAATATATTCACTAAAGTGCCTCCAGTTTGCTGGATCTTCCTTTTTCCTCCCTTTGTGAAGATAGGGAGAACATCTACTCTCTTCCAATCACCAGGCTGTTCATCAGTTGTCCATGATTTCTCAAGGATAATACATTATTGATTGAACTATGGAGTCCTTGGGGTTCTCTGAGCTTGGTTGTTTTCTTGCAAACATTTTGTTACTCAGCTAGGTAACATCTTCAGTGCTAGAGTGGAGTGGGGTTTGCTCTATATTTATATACAGTGGCTTGCCCTGCCATTTTGGGGTGGTGGTGGTTTATTTTTATTTTTTTATTTTTTCTTCTCCTGGTAGTTCCTTGGTTAGGGTATTGCTTACTGCTTGATTATCTGGTGATAATCTTGGTGTTAATCGCTGCTTATCTGGGTGATGATTGCTGGTGAGGAGGCAGCCATCAACAGACACATAGAGATAAACAACATCTACATACTATTCAAAAGGGACCATAAAAAAGATCAGAACATCTCCTCACCAGCAATCATCACCCAGATAAGCAGAGATTAACACCAAGATTATCACCAGACATACAATCAAGCAGCAATCAATACCCTAGTCAAGGAACTACCAAGAAACCCCCTCCCCTGCCCCCAACATTGACAGGGCAAGCTACTGTATATAAACAGAGAGCAAACCCCACTCCCTTCTAGCACTGAAGATGTTACCTAGCTGGGTAATGAAATGTTTGCAAGAAAACAACCAAGCTCAGAGAACCCCCAAGGACTCCAAAGTAGAGATGTGTTTTCTAAACACATTTTTGTCAACTTCGAACTCCAACCCTGACCTTCAATCCCATATTTTACAAATTTCTGGTGGAATACATGCATTTTTGTGAAAGAACCAAACCATAAGCTTTTCTTTGCGATCTGCTAGCATATTGCTATCCATTAAACAATTAGTTAACTGATCCATTTCTTTTTATCTGAACAGGTCTGAAGAAAACAGCAACCTTTACTTTCATCCTTTCACAATTCAGTACTGACCATAAGACTTTTCTTCCCCCATCAGACAGATAAAATATTGATACAGACCTGATACTGATACAGTGAACCAATGTTTTATTCTTGGCATCCTTCACTAGCCTCAGCTCATTCTGAGTGTTTGTTCTTCTGTCACCAGCATAACAGGTCTGGATTACCTGTCTGTGCCTTTTCTGATGTGTTCCATTTTCCATATCCCACGTATGTCCTCTTTTCCCTCTCCAAGTCTTAACTAAGCCTTTTGTGTAGCCACATTGGCATCTGCTAACTTCTATTCTCCTTCCCTTGGTAGAATTAGTGCCTTGAGTATCTCCTTCATTAGTAAGGTTTGCTCATCTTGAGCTCCTCTTCCCATTGACTTCTCCTGCCATGGAATCTCACTTACCACTGTGTCATTAAAACTCATCTTTTCAAGTTCAGGATACTTGAACTATCTTCAGTTTTGGTTTCCCTTATATCAAAAACTCCAGCATGTCATAGTCAAATTTTTGCTACTTTTGCTCACTCGACTAACTCTTCCTTGTTAATGGAGATCAGGTCAAGGATACTAATCCTCCTCTGTCATCCTTCATCCTCCACCCTCTGAAGGTGAAAGATGTTAGCAAGGATCACTGCTGGCAGAATTTGTCTTCCAATTTATCTGTCCAATGGTCAGGTAGCAGCCATAGAGGATCTTAGAGGAAACAAATTATTTGGACCTGCTTCGGTTTGGTTTCAGACCAGGATACAGTAAAGAGAGAGCATTGGTTGCACTTATTGACAACCTTTGGTGGAGCCAGGATGGGGGTGGAGCATCCAACCTTGCACTCCTTGGTCTTTCAGTGGCTTTCAATACCATTGACCACAATATTCTTCTGGACCAGCTGCAGGGCTAGGAGTGGGAGGCATTGTGTTACAGTGATTTGCCTCCTTCCTCAGCAGTCGGTCCCCGTCGATGTTGAGGTGTGTGTGTGAAAGTGAGAGATTGCACCCATAGCCCGTTAATTGTGTGGTGCTTCAGGGCTTGATGCTGTCCCTAGTCCTGTTTAACATCTACATGAGACTGCTGGGTGAGGTCGTCCAGCAGTTTGAAGTTCAGGATCATCGGTACCTGATTATACCCAGCTTCATATCTCAACCCTGGTCTGTGCAAGTAAAGCTGTTGACCCAGTGTCTAGAGACTGTCTGGATCTGGATGAGTGGAACCTGACAAGACTGAGTGGCTGTGGCTGCTTGTCCACCCACCCTTTCCCAGGGGCAGGGACATTTTCATTGTTGGTCCTGGATGGAGTTGTACTTCCCCAATTCAAGGTTGGTGAGTAACTTGGGGGTCCTCCTGGGCTTGCAGCTACTGTTTGAACAGCAGATGGTAGCTGTGGCCTGGAGGGACTTTACACAAGATCATCTTGTACCCCAGTTGTGCCCTTTCTTTGACCAGGAGGCCCTTCAGACAGTTACTCACATCCTGGTCACCTCACTATTGGTTTATTGCAATGCACTCTGCATGAGGCTGCCCTCAAGGGCCATCCAGAAGCTACAGCTAGTTCAAAATGCAGCAGCATGAGCAGTGACAGGTGCTCTTCACTTTGTGTCACCTATAAAGCCCTTCACGGCACAGGGCCTACATATCTGAAAGACCACTTATCTCCAATCATTTCTGCCCACCTGCTATTTCTGTCAGAGGGGTTGCACTCCAGGTCCCCTCTATTAAACATTGTCATTATGTGGGACTGAGGAAGCGTCCTCTGTTGCAGTCCTTGCCCTCTGGAACAGCATCCCCACCCCCAAGATACAGACGGCGCCCTCTCTCCTGGATCCTGGAAAGTCCTTAAGACCTGGCTGTGGTCCCAGACCTGGGATGAATGTGTTTATGGTGCCCCTATTGTGGTTTGTTGTTAGTATTATGATGGTTTTAATCCAGGGTGTCTGTGTTGTATGTTTTAAACTGTTTTTACTGGTGTTTTTGGATTCGGTAAGCCATCCAGAGTTTGCTAGAGTGGGTAGCCGTAACAAATTTAAATGAATGAATGTATGTATGAATGAATGAAGATCATCATCATCATCATCATCATCATCATCATCATCATCATCATCACCTTGGGTGCAATCCCAAAACATCTGGAGCACCACTTGGACCATTGGGATTGTCAAAATCACCATCAGTCAATTGCAAAAGGCAGCTTTACTTGGAACAGCTTATATCCCGCGATGATAGCTTGAACACCATCAAACAAGAACATCTGCCTGTCCCAGGTCCTTGGGAAGGACTCGATAGATGGATAAAAATCCCAAATCTGGTCTAAACATCTGGCTGACTGTGTGACCAACCATCATCATCATCGTCGTCATCATCGTCGTTGTCGTTGCAACAATTTAAGTCTTCCTTCAAAATAACCATGCTTTGTTGAAAGATCTGTCACTTGACAGCATCATTCATGTTTTCTTGTTAGGTAGGTGACTAAACATCAACCGCAAGATTGCTTTTATTTGTTCCTCCACATATTTTTAACCCAAATGCTCTTTATAGCTCTGCCAAATTCATTCATTTGGATTTCTAAGGAGGAATGTCTATTTTTAACTTACAGTGCAATTCCTCCTCCTTCATTTCTATTTTTATTTGTTGTGAACAAATAGGATCCTTCAACTGCTCTATTGCAGACATGGAAGTTATTTTATCAGGCCTCTGTTATTAAATCATATTGCCTTTCTGTACTAACAGCTGAATCTCATTGTATTTATTTCCCATAGTTTGAGCCCTGGTGTTTCAACAATGGAGGCCACGAACTTTATGAGTCAATGATCTTTCTATATATATTGAGTGGTTTAAGGTGCCCCTTTTCAGCAGTCCTCCCATTTTCTATAAAATAGACAGGCTGTTAGTCAGTAGAAAAAAGGACTTTAGGGCTGAAATTCAACAGGTTCTGGGTGGAGCTCTCCATCTAAAACAGCAGAGTTGCTTCTCGGGTGGGTTCCCTGATCCCTGTCACTATTTGTGCAGGAGAAGGCTATGGCCAGGTGCGCATTTGCACAATTATGGCTGGTGGGTCAGCTGTGAGCATTCCTGGGCCAGTTATATTGAGCACATCTTTGCTATTCTTGTCTTGACTCCTGCATTGTGCACTACATGGGGTATCCCTGGAAGCTGCAACTGACACAACAGCTACGAGGCTGGGGAGATCCAAGTCCAAGTTCCCATTCAGCCATGGAGGTTCAGTGGGGGATTTGGGGCCATTCGCTGGGTTTCGGACCAACCTACCTCCCAGGATTATTGTGGGGAAATATGGGAGAGGCAATCAATACATACACCGCCATGAGCATCTAGAACAGTGTTTCTCAACTTTAACAACTTTAAGATGTGTGGACTTCAACTCCCTGGGGATGTTCCATGCTGGCTGGGGAATTCTGGGAGTTGAAATCCGCACATCTTAAAGTTGCTGAGATTGAAAAACCCTGATCTAGAGTGTTTCTGAATGTTAAAGTTGCTGAGATTGAGAAACATTGATCTAGAGAAAAGGTGAAGGAAAGAAAAGGTGAAATATACTTCTTCAAACAGACAAATTACAGAAGAGACTGGGGAAATGGAAAAGGAGAAAGCTGAAGGATATCTGCTCAGCATATAGATGCTTGAACAAAGAAAAAAAATCATGAAATTATTATTGCTGCGATTGAAATGTCTACAACAGTTGAGAACTATTTGAATGCTTGAGATGTTAATTTTCTATTCCAAGAAATAACTTTGCAAGAGAAAAAAATTACACTTTGCAGGGGGCTTTATCTTTTCCACTTTTAAAAGCAAACCACGTAGCATCTGTTTGTTCTTTACAGAAGAAGGAAAACTTCCCAAACAATGTTTTTTTTACATGCCTTCAAAAACCTGCGTTGGAATAAGCTTTGTTTGTTTTCAAACAGAACCGTCATTACTAACAAAAATGATAATATTGAAGGAAGACTGATAGGCATAAATCTGGTGTGTTTTTAATTTCTCTTTTTCAAATTAATACTCCACTGATATTTAAAAAAAAAGCCATACTGGAGGCAAGATACATAAAAACCAGGGCTGTTAATATATTACAAAAGCCACAGAGATTTGCTATGTATAGACGTTTCCTTCAGATACTCAATTATTTTGTTCAACATTTGTTTCCAATATAAATTAAATAGGTACTGTATTTCCAATATCTCTTAACAGTGGGATGCCAAAAAACTAATAAATAGAGTCAGCTTTAAAAACACCCACTAACGTGCCATCCAAAAGAATTCCTCTATCCTTGTTGAATAGGAAAAGGATTACCTTTACATAACACATGCCATATAAGTAAAAATCAGTTGTGACATCATGATGCAAACTCCATACCGTACGTATGTCAGAGGTTGGGAAGCAAGAACTTAAGGGAGAGATTTGCATCATGATATCACTGTGTACATGTGGTCATGTTTCATACCTCACTGTAATTCACTCTACATGGGGCTGCCCTTGAAGACTGTCTGGAAATTTTAGCTGGCCCAGAATGCAGTGACTTTCTTTCTTTCTTTCTTTCTTTCTTTCTTTCTTTCTTTCTTTATTTATTTATTTATTTATTTATTTATTTATTTATTTATTACATTTCTCCCCGCCCATCGGCCCCCAGTGGGGGTCTCTGGGCGGCTTGCACAAAGCATTAAAACCATAAATACATATAAATGCATAAAACATAAAAATTTAAATAAAACATTACTGAAAAAGAAGAGAGTTCAAGAAGATAAAGGATCTGAGGCTGAAGACAGTAGGCCTTTATGGGGCTAGCCATCCCCATGCTTGATGTCTTCCCTCCCCACCCCAGGCCAAATGGCATAGCCAGGTCTTCAAAGCCCTCCGAAAGGCCTGGAGTGAGGGGGCCTGTCTCACCCCCGGGGGCAAGATGTTCCAAAGGGCGGGGGCTACAGCAGAGAAGGCCCGCCTTCTGGACCCCGCTAGTTGGAGCTCTTTTACCGAGGAGGTCCGGAGCATGCCCTCTCTGTGTGATCAGCTAGGACGGGTTGAAGTCATGGGGAAGAGGCAGTCCCTTAAATAACCTGGTCCCATGCCATGTAGGGCTTTCAAGGTGATAACCAACACCTTGAATTGAACCCAGAAGCAAGCTGGGACCCAATGCAGTTCACAAAGCAATGGCGTTATATGCTTATTAGTCCGTCCTAATACTGCTGGGTTCTTGGTGTTCTCTGAAATTGATTGTCTTCCTGCAGATAAGGGTAGGGAACACCATCAGTCAAAGGGAGGGTGGGGTGCTGTCTATTTATGTATAGTAGCTTGTCCTGCCAGTCTTGGTTTCTTCGTTGATGGTTTCTTGATGGATGGAAGCATTATTCCTTCCTCAGGAGCACATTCTCCTTAGCAGCCAACACCCAGATGAGCGGGAAACAGCTCCAGCTAAACAATCAGGGACCTATTCTGTCAGAGAACAGTTGTTTCCCAGGTCTTAAAGAATATTTCAGCTTCCTTTGCTTAGGGGACAGTTCTTGCATAGTTCTGTCACCATCAACTCCATTATTCTCAACAATGCCCCAAATCAATGATTCTCTGCAGCTTTCATTTAAGAAAGTGGAACTTGACAATAGGCCCATTAAAAAGGCCTTGTTACTTGAAATCACTTTGTTACTGACCAATTAAGGCCACTGCTGGTATCTCCTCTGGAAATAAACTGGGTTAGAGATGTGTGATAATTGATGGCTGGGCTGGGACAGACTGCATGGAGGAAGACTCTACATGCTTCAATCATGGAAGTGGATATTGGCCACTCACTAAAGCAGACTGAGTAATTTCCACAGGGGTTGTTGGGCAGGGCTGTTTTCTGATGGATCTGATTAAGAGCTTGTTTGGCCCAGTGTACTGTTTCCAGCAGCGGTCAGCAAAAATTTAAAAGGCTACTTGATATAAGTGCTGGGCCTCATAGTCTGCAGGATGCTGAACTTCAGTGTCACCTTTCTTCTAAAAAAAATCCACATTGCTCATGTCGCCTCCTCCTTCTGCTAGAACTCGCTGGATAAATTTATTTTTTATTTGTGGATTAGCTTTAGATCCCACCTAGATTTATATCAAGGGATCAAACATAGCACTCCCTCCCCCATTTCTTCCCATGCAACAGCTTTGTGAATTAGGTTGGGCTGCCAAAGAGTGACTGTCTCAAAGTGAACTCCTGTGGTCATGTGGGGATTTGAACCAGTTTCCATGGTCCTCATCCAACCTTAAATTATACCACGTTGGCTCTTTAATGAAGAGACAATGAGACTACGTAATGCAGCTTTGGTGTTGGAGCTCCCCAAACTCTTTTGAAAATTAAAATACAGAGAGGAAAACGTGGCAGTTCCATAGCTTGTGGGGAGTGGGAGGAATAGAAGAAGGGGATGGGAAGGACAAGAGAAGGAAAACATGCCAGGAAGACAACACTGGAGAATGGGGATTGAAACCAGGAGGGGCTGGAATATCCAGAATGTTTTGGTTAGGGCTTCCAGATCTGAACTGCAGAAATCCAGGCAATCAGTAGATGGCCTCAAAGAGGTACAGAAAACTCTACCTTTTGGCTTCCATCTCATGTCCATCTGGATGTTTGCAGCCCAGATTTGGTAGATCTTGTTCAGGGCATCCTGTAGGGCAGTTTGCTAAAGGCTGTTGAGCTCTGCCAGTGTCACTGGCTACTTTCAGCCATGCCAGTCCCATAAGAGATTGAAGGAAGCTGGGAATGTTTCATCTTAAGAAGTGAAGGCTGAGGAGTGATATGACAGCACTTTTCAGACATCAAAGAGAAGAAGGTTGAGTTGTGTTAGAAAGTTCTGAATGCTAAGAGGAGTTCAGCAGTGGAACCAATTACCCAGGGAGATGATGGTGTCCTTGGAAGCTCTTAATGGTCTTTCCTTATCTTCTTAGTGACCATGAATGATCCCTTTCCTGATTGAGGAGGGGAGACTAGGGGCTGCGCTGTTGCTGAGGCAATGGCTGAGCTGGGAGCTGCAACAGAAGGTTGATGCAGCTGTGAAAGGGCACAAATAAACAACTTGACACAAGGTCTGGCTGTTACCAAAACAAAGAACAGACGGAAACTGTATCTCCCACCCCCAGAAGAATTGCTCTTAATTCCTTAGATAGAACAGATAGGAGAAAAAGATTCAAGAAATTGGAACCTTGTTCCAAACAGACTTTGCATTTCCTAGACAGTAGATACTGAATGGCGTCTTAGCTTTGCTACAATAAAATCTACTGATCAGAAATTCCTGAATTCTTGTGTGCCTGTTTAATTATTTCCAATCTAGCTTGCCAGGAAGAAGCCTGACATCAGTGCTGGGTTCCTTCTCTTTCCTTCCATCTTTCTTTCCTTCCATGGTTTTCCTCTATTATGACTTCAGTTGGAGCCCTGCATGGTGAGATTGCTTTTTGAAATGACTGAGGTGCAGAGCAAGGAGTGGGCCAAGAGGAAGCTGCACCCCCCTATTTCTGCAGGCCCCAAGACAACCATCCCGCTCTGCCTTCCTTATTTGCATCCCCTAGATGACCAACATCTTAGATGGGGTTAAAAGATGACTAGATGAATTCAGGGAGGGCAGAGCTACCAATAGCTGGGAGTTGAATATTGCCTCTTGCATCAAAGGTAACTTCCTGAAAGGCCAGCTGTTGGGTGGGAACAGTGGAACAAAGGTGTCACCATCATGTCTTTCTACATATTTCCCGATGCAACTGTCCAGCCCCTGCATAACATAGAATGTAGATTTCATCGGGCTTCTTCTTCTATTCTTAGAATATTATATAAACATCCATATGCTACCCTTCTGTTGAGCAACACAGCAACAGAACAAAATATTTTCTCATATTTGTCAGTGCAAGGCTGACACTGCTGTTTATGATGTCTCATTGGTAAGCAAGGGAAGCCTTTTTTCCCTGAAAAATCTGCTTGCTGTCAGAGGAAGAGAGAAGGTTTGTAAATCTTCCTCCTTGTTTGAGTCTCCATGAGTTTTATGGTAGAACTTTGGGGAGTTTTGTTGGCTTAATAGAATTTCCTGTGGCAAGTCATTTTTGGAAGCAGAAAAACGTAATCTCATCAGTTCACCAACCTTAAGTACAGTCTCATGTAACTCTCAATGCTGCATCTATAGTGAGAAAGAACCTCTTCGGTAATGTCTTCCAAGTAAATGGCTGATGGATTGTGACCTTTATACCAGGAATGGATAAGATAGGCCTTTTTATTAACCTGATTTTCATTCCTTTTACCTAGGCTTTTTCTGTTGTTTCTGTTGTTTCTTAATGGACCCAATCACCAGGTTCTATAATAGAGCCTAGTATAGTTGGCTTCATCTACTGAAGGTGGCCATATCTACCCAACCGTGGCTGATCTTGAAAAGCTGGGGAAAGTCAGACTTGGTTGGTACTTAGATAGAAAATAACCACGAAATCCTAGTTGGCTAGCATGGGAAATTCAAAATCATTCTGGAAGAAGAAGGCAATGGCCAACAACTTTCACATCATCCCAAAAAGATTACATGGTTGTGTCCATGAAGTCATCAGCTGTTGAGCTTGACCTGAAGGAGTGAAGCACAAATTGTCTTGGGCTGGATGTTGTCCCAAGGCTTTTCAATATTTCAGTACTCCTAGATTGTACAGTACAGTGTAATCAAATGTCATCATGAGGGTGTAATACAAAGGTTGAATAAACTTTTAAATAGGGATTATCAATAAATGAAACAAAAAATAAACCTTGATTTCAGCTCTTTTGTTGTCTGTATTTACATCTTCACACAATCACCACTGCTCACTGCACATTTCTGCCAACGATGGGAAAACTTCTTAAAGCCACCACAAAAGAAGTCCATGCTTTGTCCCTTCAACCACGTTCTTTACGCCTCTTCATTTAAGTCAAACAGACACCCACAAAGACATTCCTTCAAGTTTGGGAAAAGTGAAAGTTGCATGGTGCCAAGTCTGGACTGTATAGAGGATGGGTAAGACAGTGAGGATGAATTGCCAAATCTGCAACTGACTCTTGGGTAGCTTGTGAGGTGTGAGGCCTAGCAATGTCAGGTTGCAGCAAAAGTTCCTTCTTGTGCTTCCAAAGTCTGGTTAATCATTGTTCCAAAATGATTGGAAATTGTGGAGGTGGAGGTGGAAATGGTTGAGTAACGGTTGCATTCAGACTTCAAAAGCCTTGTTGAATAATTCTGTTTTTAATAGTAGGTCAGGTGGGGGTGGGGGGTCTACTTGAATTCTACAAGAGAGAGCAGGGGCACTCACAGGGGGATCAAAGAAGTCAAGATGGTGGCTGTGCCTTCCCAATCAAAGCTCCACTCCTTTTTTACATGTATCCTGCAATGCCTGTATAAAGGGGCAAGGCTTCAATCACATGGCTGTGGTTGCCATCTAGACTGCTTTGATCTTCCTACCATGGGGAAAAGCAACCTGCCTGTGGCCTCCATCACCCAAAATGGAGACTGGCTAACAAGCTGTCCTGAGAAGTTTGCAATAGGCAGATGAAGCTGGGTGGAGGTGGCATTCCTAAAGTTTCATCCTGTGCCAAGCCATGCAGAGCTTTAGATGTCAAAACCAGCCATTTTAAGTGCATATGGAAGTGAATAGGCAGCCAGGGCAAAGTCCAGAGCACTGATGTCATGTGTTGGACTAAGGTTCCAGCTAGTTTCCAATGGCAGCCCCATGTAGAGTGCATTCCAGCAATGCAGTACACCCACCCAAGATGCCCACTAGTCTAAAAAGCTTGCTTAGCCCTGGTACGGCACTCAGATACCTGCATATCCAGGCATCTCTAGTTTGGAAAAGGATCAAGAGTTTGGTCAGAAGGGCTCCTTCTCTCTGTTGAGCATGCTCAACAGAGAATATTCCCTTGAATTGGGAGAAAATGGCTTCTGCTGCAGTGTTTCTGTTTCGCAGACATGTTGGCTCTGAAGAAGAAATCCAGCTTCACTGCCAGGGGGTCAATTAGTTATTCAAATCATGTTGGATCTTCACATTATCTCCATTAAACCCTTGAAGTCCCTGGTAAATTTGATGGAAGTGTTTAGGATGGATGAAAGTGTCACTTCTCCTGAATTGTTATCCGAACAATTTACAGAGGCATCTATCATTTTTATGAGCAAACCTCTCCCGCCCAGATCTACCATGGAGGCAACTAGATTAATTTTGCATCCTGTTGGTTGAGAAATTAAGACGTTTCTTGCAATTATGGAATGAGCAGAGTGGAGAAACACAAATGACCAAAGAGGTACCTGACATCTTGATTGAGCGTGACAATTCACACTCTGTCCCTCCAAAGATGGAAAACTCATTTGTGAGCATGAACCACGGCAAAAAAGGAGCAATATAATTCACCCAGATGAGCTTAGATGGCACAAGCAAAATAGCTAAAGGGGTAACACTGATACTACAAAGCCATTGTGTTCCAAACTAGGTGTTTCTGTGTATAACAATATGACACTTAGAACACAGGACCTGTGCAGCACGCATAGGACTGTGAAGACTATCAAAAGGGTTAAGAGGGAAGATTCTCTGAGTCTGAGCAAATTACTTCCTTTTGTGATAAAGAAGTTCTCTTCCTCGTATAGGCATGAGAGATTCTCACATCCAACTTTCTTAGAAAAGCAGGCTCCTCACAGAACTTTCCCTAATTGAGGCGTAGCATTGGAAGTTTTCCCAATCCCAGTTCCATACTGGGGAAGCCCACTTATTTTTTAAAATGAATATAATCCTGCTGTGTGAACATTTGCCATGTCATCTCTTAAAACTTACTTTTTAGCAAGAAGCTTTTTTTTAAAAAAATCTTATTCTCAGGGCACTTGAGAACTTTCCTCAAATTTCTCTTGGGGGTGTTTTTAAGCTGATTGGACTGCCGAGCTGATGGAGGAGGCTACTGTTAGCATTGCTGTTTTTTGTGAGAAATCCTTCCATCATTCTGCATCCTCCCTGGTTCTTCATATTTCTCAATCTGGAAAAGCAAAACAGAATGGAGAGAAGTGTCTTGTGATGGCTTTCCTTTGGATTTAATGGAGGCATTGGAAGCTAGAGAGATGCACGGGACTAGGGAAGTGGATGGAGAGGACCGTACCGTGAAAGAAAGCCTTCACACAACATCTTTAGGCCTTCTTGTCCTTACAGAAGAGGGACATCCTGCTTTCTCTTGAGAATTTCTCCAAGATTTTCTTCTCCTTGGAATGCAGTGTCAAAAGCAAATTCTCTTTCATCCAGAAGAACATGTAGGAAAAAAAGCAGGATAATTTCTGCTTACCAGTAAATCCAATGTTTGGAAGTCTAAGTTCTCTCTAGGCAACCTGATAGGACAACTGAAACCAAGAACTTGGAAGGAGAATTGGAAGCAAGCTTTACACTATCCCAAACCTTGCAGAGGTCATGTTTTGAGAGAACATAACTATTGAAACTAGTGGAGGAGGTTACTGTTGGCATTGGAAGGAAGAGCAGATGGTGGGGAATACCCAACCCACCTTTCCTTCTGAAGGGCCACACCCATGAGTTGCAGCAAGGCAGGCCTTTATAAAAGGTTGGGCTGGGCTAGAAAAGAGATTCAATGTTGGGGAGCACACTTTCATAGGAGTAGGACATGTAGTTAGCACATCTTCTGGAGATGGCCTGGTGCCACATCTTATCAGTGACTTGATCACAACTCAGGCAGTTGACAGTCTGCCAAAGATTTCCCAAGTAAGACGTTGTCTCTAGCATGCTGATACTCATTCTTCCCTCTGTGAATGTCAGCCCAGGGAGCTCGTGTTGTTCTCTTTATTGTAATTGTTGGAAGTGGTTATAGAGATGAAAGGCTCAAAAAGAAGAGTGATTACATATACGTTGCGAAACTTGTTAAGGAACCTTTTCTAAGCATGGCTACCTCTTCTATATGGGCAAAGAGAGTAAAAGTGAACAACACCACTACATCTTCTCACCATTTCTTCCACAGTGAGACCACATAGACTGGAGCAGGATTTATATAACGAATGTTTCTGGGTGATGTATAATCTTTTTCTTCTGTTTTACTGTTTTTGCACTTTTAAAATGTAAGCTGTCCAGAGCTGTCTGGAGTAGGGCAGCCTCTAAATTTCATAAACTGTCTCTATCCTTACAAAGATCAGAATTGTGCAACCAGGGTATTCCCTGTGGCAATCTATGGAAACAAAAGTTGAATTTTGAAGAGGCAGGATAGGAAGGGTATTGATCCTTCTGAACTTTCGTGTTGGAGAAGACTCCTGAGAATACCATGGACAGCCAAGAAGACAAATGGATCCTACAACAATGGATCCTACAACAAATCAATCCAGAGTTCTCATTGGAGGCACAAATGACCAGGCTCACATTATCCTACTTCAGAAACATTATGCAAAGACCCAGTTCTCTGGAGAAGGCTCTGATGTTGGGAAAGGTGGAAGGGAAGAGAAGAAGAGGACAACCAGCAGCAAGGGCGATGGACCCATGACAATGACAATGGGGGTACTGTCAGAAGACCTAAAGGACCAGGTTGGGACAGATCATCCTAGAGAAAAATCTGTCAGCGTGGTTGCGAAGAATTGACACCAACCTGATAGCACATAATCAATCAATCAATCAATCACACCAGGCTTTTCTCTTTTAGAGGAAGCAGCATCATGTAAATTGCAGGAAAGCAGTAAAACAGTGTGAGCCAAAGAAATGAAAGTTGTAATAAAGAAAAGGAAATATAGCTAAATCTAGTTTACAGTAATGCTATCACTATAACTCTCCACATCTTTATAACCCAGCAAACCCTCCTTGTTTCCACAATTTTTATGTTTTTTATTATTATTTATCAGATTTATATAGCCACCCATTTAACAGATGTGACTCTGGGCAGTATCCATGGCTTTGCATTCTGCTTTTTGTTCTCCCTTCTCACCTTTCCCTCTTTGAGGATCTCATCAACTCCATCTAATTATTATTTTTTTGACTTTCTTAGCTTTTCCCTTCCTCTTGACCCATTCACTCTTCCTTCATGTCAATCCAATTTGGTAATATAACAATGTGAGTGAAGGAAAATGAAGCAACTTGAAAATATGGGCCATGCTTCCCCTATTATTCTAAATGGACAAATGATGCTTTCCACTTTGGGAGGAATATCCAAGTACCTGAACGTTTCATGTGTGCCAATTTAGCTTGGGCGTAACCTCAGTAAGAATTGGATTTATAAATCAGCATAAAAGGAGACATTCCTTGAGTGCCAATAGTTGAAAATTCCCAATAAATCTGACTGGAGTGTGGGGAATCAAATACAGTTTCAGATTCTTGAGAAATAATGGATTTTTAATGGGAACCAGCTGTGATATAAAAGCTGATAAAAATCCACGGTAGGACTATTAAAAATAACAACAGCTGGGCTGCTTGCAAAGAGGCAGCAGATGTAATCTGGTTGCCCAGTGAGTTTATTCTTTGCCCAGTTGGATGGAAAATTGCTTTTCTGAAGCTAGTGATCATGGGCCTGGGTGGGCCCGTCTGTTTATGCTCCAGATTAATTTTGGATGAGGTATTGTCAGGAGTCCATTTCAAACTGAATCAAGGAAAGCAGAATTGGCAAGACAGAGCCTTCGGATTCGTTATGGAATCTGTGTAATTTTAGAAGTAGGACACATCTCTCATGGAACAAGTAGAGCTTTGTCCTGGTGAGCCATAAGGTCAGTATTATCTATTCTAGCCTGGGGCAGCAGGCAGAGAAGAAGGATCTCACCTAAAATGAAGGCCTCTTATGGTAACCAGGAAGAGAAATTCTGTATACAAGTATTGCCAGCTCAATTTGCTCCTGGTCTGAAAACAAATTCTTGGGCTCAGATCGAGGAAGGAAGGAAGGAAGGAAGGAAGGAAGGAAGGAAGGAAGGAAGGAAGGAAGGAAGGAAGGAAGGAAGGAAGGAAGGGAAGACACCAATAGAAGAGAATATGTGTAACTCAGGGTTGAACTGTGGAGTCCTTGAGGTTCTCTGAGCCTGGTTGTTTTCTTGCAAACGTTTCGTTATCCAGCCTATCCGGGTAACGAAACGTTTGCAAGAAAACAACCAAGCTCAGAGAACCCCACGGACTCCACAGGAAGGAAGACAATCTGATCACCCAGTTAGACGATGCCCAGTTAGCTCTGTGTGGTCTACCTGACAAAAAGTGCCCTAGGTTTCAAGCAAAGGTCTTTTTAATTATCTACAACCCCTTTGAATCAGTGAAGGATTGGATCCGAGATCTTCAGTGTGCAAAGTAGGGATCACAATGTCCTTTCATCGCTAGGTGATAGTGGGTTTAGTAATGTCCATCTGGACTTTAGAATCCTGTTTTGGTCTTGCTTATGGAAAGCCCTAGTGTTCTTGACTTGCTTCCCCAGATGGGTGGCCTTCAACACCCAGAATGCTCAGTAATGGCCATGCTGCCTGCAGCATTCTGGGAAATGAAGTCCCCCCTGTAAGAGCAGGTGATTTTTAAACCCAGTAAGAATATTTTGTTGCACCAAAAACGTTTGGTTTTTATTCATAAACAGGAATCTCCTTTTATTAGGCTACAACGTCTTTTCACTGGCCCCCACATTTCCAGAAGGAGGATGGACCATTCAAATTCAGTCCTTGCCCCGAGGAAAGTACCCAGCAGTTTTTATACATTATTTTTTTGCTGAACATATAGCGGTGGGAATATGCTGCTACATTTAATTTCTAATTTATCCCTGAGAGGAATATGAAAAGAATTGGAGGAACTCAATTCCATGAGATTAGAGGTATCAGCTTTCCAGCGGTAACAAAACCCTTGTATGCTTGTTAAACCATTTACCTGGGAGCTGCATTGTATCAAGCAAATCTTACACTGCTGGAGGGCAGAAATTTCATATTTTTCCTTGCTGTTTATATTACTGGAACTTTAGGCTAAACTGTTCTGATGTGTTCTGCCTATGCAGTTAAGTGAAATCATTAGTACGTTCATTTGTTTTGCCATATTCCTGTTATTTAAACATTTTCAAATGTCTATGCATGGGGTTAGATACTTACTGTTTTGCTTTAAGGGTAAACAATCTAGATGCAATCAGCCTCATGAACTGTCTAGTTGTTCTGTCGAAACACCAATGCATCCAATATGATTTGTTCCTACAACAAACGCAGTCTTGTATTTAGGTAGGAAAGATCAAAGGAATTGGTATAGGATTGGGGGACAGGACCAGACTGGGTACCAGTACATGCCAAAAGGATCTGGTGGTCTGGTGGATCACAAGCGGAATCTGAGCCAATAGTGTGATGCAGCTGCAAAAAAGGCAAATATAATCCCAGGCTGCATCCACAGAAGTATGGTATCAGGATCAAGAGACATCATCATTTCTCTCTAATCTGCACTGGTGTGTAAGTGTATGGGGAGACTGGGAAAGGAATGGAAGAGAAAGCAGACATAAACAATCCAGAGGTTAATTGACTGCTTATTTAATAAAAGGCAACTCAGCTCAGCTGAAGAGAAATTTGGGAAGAAGCGTTTCAAAGTATTCAAAGAGACTCCACCTTAATTAACTCACTATAAACAAGGCTGGGACATTCCTCTTGCACTTTCCAAGATTCTGCATTTATCCCAGATGAGCAATAGAGATCCCTTCCTGAAATCTAAGTTGTTCTTACTTCCTTGATCTTGCTCCATGCAGAGTGCTTGACAAGTGGTCCAGCTACCCCACGTGGTTTGTGACACTCCATTTTAAGAAAGACATTGCCATTGAGTGGGTCCAGAACAAAGCAGTCAAGGGCCTGGAAGGAGAAAAGAGTTGAGCAACAGTTGCAGGCATTTTAGCCTGGAGCAGTGTTTCTCAACCTTGGCAACCTGAAGATGGGTGGACTTCAATTCTGGGAGTTGAAGTCCACCCATCTTCAAGTTGCCATGGTTGAGAAACACTGGCCTGGAGACATGAAGATGGTGCAAGACATTGGTGCTGTTTTTAAGTATGCGAAGGGCTGTTGTGGAGAAGATGGGGTAAATTTGTTCAGAGTTGTTCCAGAAAACAGAACGAGAAACAACGGGCTTGAATAACAAGGAACCAGATTTCAGTGGGACACCAGGAAAACTGTCCTAACTAAGAGCTGTTCAGCAACGAACAGACTGTCATGGAAGGTGGAAGATTCTGCTTCACTGGAAGCCAAAGATGGAGAGGCTGGTAGCCCCTTTCCCCACTACCAACTTGTATTAAAAGGCAGAAGTGTTTGTGAGCTGTGGCATCCTTCATCAGATGTATCGCATGGCTAGACTGATGGAGGATTTAAATTAGGATCAGACAGGGGTGGGGAAAGGAGAGGGAGAAAGCCTGGTTATTGAGATGCAGGCTGCATGTGAGAGAAATGACCATTGCAAATTAACAATTGCAATGAGTTAAACCCCATTGTGTTTTTTGAGACCTTCTGAAAGAGCCTGAAACCTTTTGAGGAGTGTGAGTTCTACCGGTCTCTTGCTCAACAATGCTCTTAAATTGGGGTCCATTAATTATTTTGCACAAAGTTTGTCTAGTCTGTTCTGCGTGGAAACCAGACAGGCAATTGGCATAACTCATATTAGAGGAAGAGCATGTGAAGGCACCTTTAATTTTGTATATGTGCTAGTTGGGGGTTGTGATGGTGCTGAGGGCCATGGGTGAAGTGCTGGGCTGGGCCAACAGTGCTGTGGGTGCAGATATGAGGGCAAATAAGTGTTTGGGTTTGTTACGTATGTTTGCAACTTAAAAAGGGGGTGAGGTTTCAATTGCAGTCGTGACCACCATCTTGTTTTGTTCTAGACCAGTGTTTCTCAACCTTGGCAACTTGAAGATGTGTGGACTTCAACTCCACACATGGAGGCTGGGGAATTCTGGGAGTTGAAGTCCACACATCTTCAAGTTGCCAAGGTTGAGAAACACTGGTCTAGACTGTAGATGTAATTGTTCTAGACTGCTCTACATGCATAGTTAGACACCTTCTTAATCTCACTGCAACACATCACAAATGCAACTGGTTTTTGGATGGCCAAATTCCTTTTCCACTCAGATCCATCCCTGTTTCCCAGATATACCCAGAGTTCCTCTGGGAATTTCACTGGAAATCCACAATGGCATCTAGTGGAATCACAAGGTAAAATGGACTAGAGTAATTTCAAACAGGAGCAACGTAAACTGAGCTGCACATTTGATTTTTCCCATCCCTCTTGGAAAAAAAGAAACCTCAGAAAAAAAGAGCAAGATTCACGTGGCAGATTGACTTTGGCATCTTACATCTTTTGAGGCCGAGCTTAAGTATTAAGGCAGAGCAGATGAATCTCAAACAGTGGGTTCCTCAGTCCTTTACAAGCTCCACCTGGTGTGGTCAAACTAGAAAATAAATCTCTATTATGTGTCCAGCTCTGGTCACCACAATACAAAAAAGGATGCTGAGGAACTGGAACAATTACGGAGAAGACCACAAAAATGGTGAGGGGCTTGAAGAACGGTTAAAGGAACTTGGTATGATTAGTTTAAAGAAGAGAAGACCCCGGGGGAGACATGATAGTGACCTTCCAATACATGAAGGGATGTCACAGGGAAGAAGGTGTAGATTTATTTTCCAGAATATCCAAAGATAGGACAAGAACCAACAGATGGAAGGTCTACAGTGAGGGATCTAACTTGAAACAAGGAAGAATTTCCTATGAGAATTGTCCAGAGGTGGAACATCCAGCCTCCTCAAGTTGTGGGTTTTTGATTGGTGGAAGTTTTCAAGCAAAGATTGGACAACAATTTGTCCAGAATAGTATGACAGTTCTTCTTCTTCTTAAAAATATTATTGCATAAACCGGCCGTGATGGTCCCAGTGGTTATCAGTACACTGGGTGCCATATGAAAAAGCCTTGGACGGCACTTAGAAAATCTTCGCGTTGACAAAATTTCCATCTATCGATTACAAAAGGCCACCTTGCTTGGATCTGCACATAGACTACGCTGATCCTAGGTTCTTGGGAAGAACTTGATGCGAATGAAGGCCAACACCAGTTAAAGAACTGGCAGCTGTGATTTTATATTGTTGTGTATAACAACAACATATTAAATTTATATTCCGCCCACTTCCCATGCTTCCTGCATATGCCATTGCAACTGTCCTGGTCTGCAACTATTCTGAGCCAGACAATCTACTGATTTGATCGGACACCACCAAGGATACCCTGATAGTTTCCACTTTTGCATTAAACTAGCCACCACAAAAGCTGTCCTTTCCTGCCAGTTTTTATTAACATCCCACCAAATTAACAAACTTTTAAAAGGTGAATCAGGTTAAAGCTGTTGGAGGCAGATTTAAAGGGATTTTCCCAACTTTCCACTTTTCTGGCTGGGTTTCACTTGCCACCCTTACATAGCCACAAAAAAGAACCACAGATAAAGAATTCCTAGAGGGGCCTTTTTTGGTTTGGAAGGGCCACTCTAGGCACCTATTTCCATGCTATCAGTAAGAAAATGTTAAGTAGAGAAAGCTAGTTTAACCCCCAAAGACCCTTGGCTGTTTCTAGCCATTTCTACCCCAAATGCAGACAGGTTTAAGATGTTCACATGCATGCTGATCTTCCCTTAACTCAGACTGTCATGCAACATAGCAAATGTGTTCATTGGTTTCAGTTTAGATCAGTGTTTTTGCTGGCTGGGGAATTCTGGGAGTTGAAGTCCCCCCACCTTAAAGTTGTTGAGGTTGAAAAACAGTGGTTTAGATCAGGGTTCCTCAACCTTGGCAACTTTAAGACGGGTGGAGTTCAACTCCCAGAATTCCCCAGCTGGCTGGGGAATTCTGGGAGTTGAAGTCCACCCGTCTTAAAGTTGCCAAGGTTGAGGAACCCTGGTTTAGATGAACCCATCCAATTTCTTGGGTCCTGCAACTCACTTGCTCCTGGAGGACGTCAGGTGGGGGTAGTTTCTACATTTATACTTTCAGTTCTTTTAATTGCTTTGACTTTTATGTTCCTTTTTGATTTCCTGATGCTCACCAGGAACCTTCAGCATGTGTGAACAGCTTTGTACCATGCAACCAAATTAAATAAAAATGAAAACTGAGAAAACAACACTGGCTTAAAAAATTGATTCAGGAGAGTGGGTGAATGGGTCAATAACTTAAATCCATTTTTTAAAATTTTGGTAGAATCTTGTAAGGTCTAATCAATAAAGTAAGGTCTAATCAATAAATATGGTGCAACTGAGCTAAGGCATCCTGTTTACGGCCCCCTTGATTGATAATTTAATTTTTATTGCAATAGCTATGTTCATTCAGCATGCTTATCCGGCTCATTGAATCAATGCGTTCTCTGGGTTTGCACAATACATTGAGCTATAACCTAATCCAAATGATCTGAGTTCAAACTACACCCTATGCAGGAGCATGTGTATATGGGTGGATGGGCAGGTCAAAAAAATCAACATGGCGGCCAGAACTGCACAGTTGAAGCCCTGCTCCTTTTTGATGTGCATCACAATACATAGGAAAGAGGGGCAAACTTCAATCATGTGGTTGTGGCTGCCACCTTGACTTTCTGACCCCTTCCAAAGCCATCCCAGCATGTGGCCTTCAACCATATTTCTGGTGCTTGAGAAGAGAGATCTCTCCCTTCCCTTAGCCTGCTACTCAAGAGAGAACGAGAAGAAAGAGAGAGGAAGAAAACAGACGGGTTGTGTCCATCCATAAGCCAGCAGGTCAGTGAAAGAGGTTTTGGAAGTTTTAACCATCAAGCAGGATCATAAGTTGAGTTTATTTGTTTGTTTGTTTGTTTGTTTATTTATTTATCAAATTCATAAGGCTGTCACCCTCCATGATCCTGGTGTATAATACTGTAACAGTTTAGAACAATATGAAGCAGGAAAGAACGATGCATGTATTGAGCGAGCAATGCTCTCTAGCATAAAACACTCCCATGGCAACCTAGTCCAAGGCCTGTGAGAAGAGCCAGGTTTTTAAGGCCCCTTTAAGCAAGGTTCGGGTAGGAGGGGCCCAACAGATCTCTTGGGGATGCTCTTCCAGAGGGCAGAGAAGGTCTGCTTCCTGGGTCCCATCAGAGGGCACCGCTTAATTGACGGGATCCGGGTCATGCCAGCAACGTCTGATTGTATAAGATGGACGGACAGACCCTCTACTTTATAAGTGATAATCTCCATGCTGAATTGCACCCAGAAGCTAAATGACAACCGGTGCAGCTCATAGAGCAGAGGTGTTACGTGGGCATGCTGTAGCATTCCCTCCCTGCTGGACTTTCTGGACCAGCTGCAGCATCTGAGTGGTCTTCAAGGGCAGCCCCATGTAGAACACATTGTAGTAGTCCAGTCATGAGATGACCAAGGCATGTGTCACTGTGATGACAGCCTCCCCATTCAGGAACAAGCTCAGCTGGTGCACCAAATGGATCTGTGCAAAAGTCTTCCTAGCCACCAGCTCCTCATACTGTTCATACAATATGCTGATACGGGGACAACAACATGAAAGGCATTGTTCTGCCTCAACAATACTATCAGATTATAACTTAACATGGGGTCTTCAGATGGAGGCAGGATGACCATCTATCCAAGATGCTCTAGTAGTTCCAGCTTTGAGGGATTTGAACAACAACAACAACAACAACAACAATAATACACAGCAAGGTTGACAGACTCTATTTACTAAAGAGTGTAGGTAGGCATGGAACATGACAAGTACACCAGTCAGTTGAAGAAGAAAAAAGTGCATTGGAAGAATATCTGAAGGACAGTGAAGAAGATGCACTGAAGCTAGTACACCATGAAGGCTTACTCAATACTGAAGAGACCAAACTGGCCTACAAGGAAGACCAAATGAAGAATAGAGAAGAGACATGGCAAGGCAAGGCATTACATGGCCAATACACAAAAAAACTAGCAGGCAAAGCAGAGAACAACAAGACCTTGCAGTGACTAAGAGCAGGAAAGTTGAAGAAAGAGGCAGAGGGGCTAATTCTGGCTGCACAAGACCCAGCCTTAAGAACAAATGCATACAAAGCCAGAATTGAGAAGACAGCAATAGACAGCAAATGCTGCCTCTGCAAAGAAGCTGAAGAAACAGTGGACCACCTAGTCAGCTGCTGCAAGAAGATCGCACAGATTGACTACAAACAACGGCATGACAAAGTAGCAACAGTGGTGCATTGGGAGATCTGCAAGAAATACCATTTGCCTGCAGACAAGAACTGGTGAGACCACGAAACAGACGAAGTAATAAAAAACGAAGAAGCGAAAGTGCTCTGGGACTTTAGGATTCAAACAGACCAGCACCTGCCACACAACACCCCAGACTTAACCATTGTGAATAAGAAAGGCAAAAACGTCTGGATAGTGGACATTGCAATACCTGGAGACAGCAGAAGAGAAGAGGAAGAACTGGAGAAAATCACAAAATACTAAGACCTGCAAATAGAAGTACAACTATGGCAAAAGAAAGCAAAGATAGTTATAGGCACCTTGGGTGCAATCCCAAAACATCTGGAGCATCCCTTGAACACCATCGGCATTGACAAAATCACCATCAATCAATTGCAAAAGGCAGCTTTACTTGGAACAGCTTCTATCCTGCAACGATGCCTTTAACACCATCAAACAACATCTGCCTATCCCAGGTCCTTGGGAAGGACTCGATAGGTGGACAAAAATGCTAAATCCAGTCTAAACATCTGGCTGACTGTGTGACCAACCATAATAATAATAAAAATGTGTATGCCACCTGACTCTCAATAACTCTGGGAGGCTCACCACAATCAAACAAAGAAATTATAATAAAATATTCATAAATCAATTTTGCAAGACTTCTAGATCTCAGGGGATTTTGATTGCCTCTCATAAGTCCTTGAGAGGTTTCAGGGCAGAATTTGTGAAATCTCAGATCAGCAAATCCTTGTGAAATCAGA
This sequence comes from Python bivittatus, assembly GCF_059951505.1. NCBI lineage: Eukaryota > Metazoa > Chordata > Lepidosauria > Squamata > Pythonidae > Python > Python bivittatus. The sequence goes on along the minus strand of NW_028277098.1, from coordinate 99,448,830 downwards.
TGATCTCATCTCTCAGTGGCACGATTATTTTAAAAAGCCACTGACCTTTTCAAGTATAATAAAAAGCTCTCTGGAGATGCTATTTGTGCAAGACAGGGTTTTACTATCGGTCCTTGACCATCAGTTCATGGTGCCAGAAGGGAGTTTCAGATTTCAGCTCCCTTTGGGAAAATATTTCCTTCCTGCGTGCTGCAAAATTTGATTGCTTTCTCACTGACATGCTCCCTTTCCAGGAGCACGGTTGATGCTGGTTGTGGGGTGGGGTGGGGTGAGTTTCAGGCATTTCTGATAGCCTAGCCTACAGTTTCTCAACCTCAGCTCTTTTAAGATGTGTGGAATTCATTCATGCTCGGTGGGGAATTCTGGGGGTTGAAGTCCACACATGCTGGCTGAGGAATTCTGGGAGTTGGAGTCCATACATCTTAAAATTGCTGAGGTTGAGAAATACTGGCCTAGCCATTCTGCCTCTCGCTTTTTTTTTGCAGAACATAGAAACTGTCCTGGAAATACCTTTAAAAATTGGAGGATTGGAAGAGATGTATTTTTCTGCCAGGGCAACAGTCATTTATCTTGAGTATTTATAATATGTCTTGGTTTGCTTGCTCGCATGTTTTCTCTATTGTTTGTTAATCCCCCCAAACCGCTGTTTTTCTCTCCTGCCTGCATTCTGCCAGCATCTCTTTTCTATTTCTCATAAAAGGAGAAAGTACTTGTGGAGAAGAAAAAAAGAGGACATCTACAGCCCTGATAAACTGTAATGACACTGTATAATCACTGAACCGAGGGATGGATAAAGCTAGCAAAATCCATCCAGGTTTGGACGGGCAGATTTGCAAGTGGGCGAACGAGAGAGCATTGCCTCTTTCCTCCTTGCATTTTAGGAAGAAAGAACATCTTTGCTCTTAAACTGCATAGAATATGCATGTTTAGCAGACAAAAGCTAAAGAGAGATACAATAGTGGTCCTGTTACGTGCACTCCTGGGTTTGGCTTATGGTCTCACATGCTCACCCTCACAGCCTGTTGAGGCCTGCGGATTTTGTAAGGCCCCTTTGCTTTCTACCTGGGTTTTCCAGATAGGTGAGGCTAGAGCAGACAAGACACCCAGCCCTGGTCAACAGCCAGGAAATAATTAGGGACACACGCCGATCACTTTCAACTGAACACTGAGGCACAAGAGGTTCTTGGGAATGTATGGAGGCCCAGTGAATTTAAAGGAACTGCAAAACTTTACTGGTGAGAAGGTACATTTGCTCTTTCTCACAGACATGCTCACACACTCATCCCCACTTACCCACATCCTTCTCAACTAGGCTGTCAAGCACTGGGAAGAGGGACGGAAGCCACCAAGTCTGGGTTCAGGACCCCTTTTATCCCCAAAAGTTCTTGCTTTGTTGAGTAGCTGTTGACGGGATTGGGTTTTTTTCCCATGTGCACAGGCCCAGCTTCCTTTGTCTGGTTCAGGTGACATTTTTCCTTTGTTTCCTTAATGACTTGTTTCCTTCTGATCTACCTCCTGGAAGGGATCTTTTAGACAAGATTCCTCGCTTTTTCTCCTCTCTGCTTAGGTGCCTGATTCATCTTTAGGTTATGGCAGCTTCAGCCTAGACTCACAGTCCAAAGATCTAAAGGCTGCCATGGAGAAGAATGGGTGGATCTGTTCTCTGATGAATCTGACAGCAGGACGAATCAGTTGAGATCAAAAGAAGATCCAGACTGAACTTTAGGAGGAATAATCCACATAGGTCAATGGCAGATTCCCCTTGGTTGGAGCTTTTCAGATAGGGGCTGGATCTCTCTCTCTCTCTCTCTGATCTACCTACCTACCTATCTACTCTATTATCTCTCTCTCTCTCTCTCTCTCTCTCTCTCTCTCTCTCTCTATCTATCTATCTATCACCTACCTACTCCATCCATCATCTCTCTCTCTCTCTCTCCTACCTACTCCATCCATCATCTCTCTCTCTCTCTCTCTCTCTCCTACCTACTCCATCCATCCATCCATCCATCCATCCATCCATCCATCCATCCATCCATCCATCCTCTATCTATCTATCTATCTATCTATCTATCTATCTATCTATCTATCTATCTATCTATCTATCTATCTATCTATCACCTACCTACTCCATCCATCCATCCATCCATCCATCCACCTATCATCTCTCTCTCTCTCTCTCTCTCTCTCTCTCATCTATCGGGGTAATTTAGTGGATTAGTGCACTTACTAAGCAGAGGGTTGGACTAAATGGCCTTGAAGTTCCCTTCCAAATCATACATTCTGTGATTCTAGAGTGAACATTAAGGCACTCTAACCCTTTGCCAGTCCTGGCTCCTTATGGTTGAATCAGGCAGTCACACTAAACACCATTGGGGATGGGAGGAGTGATTCAGCATCTCCTCCCCGTTCCTCCAGTTCTGTCTGGTATTCCCAGCATGCTGGGTGGGGAATTTTGGGAGTTGAAGTCCACATATCTCAACGTTGCCAGGTTGGGAAACACTGCTCTAACGTATCAATGGATCTCTCCAGTGCATTTCCCAGGGGGCTGGGCTCTGTGGTCAAATCTGTGGAGGGGTTCATCCACCATATTCCACTTTCTTATTGAATGAATTTGGATTGGCATAATCTATTGAACCATAAAGTAACTGAGATTGTCACAGCAGACCAATCCCCCTCCCCCACTAAAAACTTTAAGATGAACCAAACTTAGTATATGAGAAGAATATAATCATTTGGTTTTTAACAGATCTGGTGAAGAGCCACCACAGTTTAGGAGTCCCATAATGCCTAGTGCATTTTACTGTTTGAGACACTTTGCAATTTCATCTTTATTTCTTGGAGGATTGATTGGGCAGGGTTTGCACATTGCCCCATTGTTGAGTGCATTTTCCACTTTCTACAACATGACTGACTGCGGGAAGATAGTCTGACTCACAATTGAGCTAACACTCCCTCTTCTGCGCCAGTACTGATTGAGTCAGCAGGTTCATCCAATCTTAGACTTAGCCTTTGACCCAGTTACCCTAGCTGACCAAACTCAGCTTGGTTGCGTTCACATAACTTGCTGAACTAGATCACTTAAATAAGGAGTGGTTGCATTCAATCAACCTAACACTTTAATGTGGTCTCCCCCCCCCCCACTTTGTAATCCATATTGGGCTTTGTTGGATTGAGCAACACATTTGTTGTTGTTGTTGTTTAGTCGTTAAGTCGTGTCCGACTCTTCGTGACCCCATGAACCATATTGCGCCAGGCCTTCCTGACCTTCACTGCCTCCCTGAGTTTGCTCAGTTTCATGCTCATTGCTTCAGTGATGCTAACTATCTCATCCTCTGCCGTCCTCTTCTCCTTTTGCCTCAATCTTTCCCAGCATCAGGGTCTTCTCCAAAGACTCCTCTCTTCGCATTAGGTGGCCAAAGTATCTGAGCTTGAGCTTCATTATCGATCCTTCCAATGAGCAATCAGGGTTGATTTCCTTTAAGATTGACTGGTTTGACCTCCTAGCAGTCCAGGGGACTTAAGAGTCTTCTCCAGCACCACAGTTCAACGGCATCAATTCTTCGGCGCTCAGCCTTCTTTATGGTCCAGCTCTCACAGCCATACATTACTACTGGAAAAACCATAGCTTTGACTATGCAGATCTTTGTCGGCAAGGTGACGTCTCTGCTTTTTAATATGCTATCTAGGCTTGCCATGGCTTTCCTCCCAAGGAGCAAGCGCCTTTTAATTTCATGGCTGCAGTCTCGGTCTGTGGTGATCTTGGAGCCCAAATAAATGAAGTCTGTTACTTGGTTAGTCTTAACCATGATCAGCTTTGTGCACCCATGCATATCTTGTGCTTCGCATTCAGTTACTTTATAGTCCAAGAGACTGTGCAAAACTGATTAGTCCAGTCACCACGTTTAATATGTTGTGTGAGCAGAGACAATGACCTCAACCCTAACATTACAAGCGACAGCTGTTCAGTGCCAATCTCTAGGACCTCCAAATGCCATTGTAGAAGAGATTTGGCGCTTGACATCACACCCATCCAGGACGCTGCTACTTATCCTCCAGAGGTTTTGAATGACAATGCCTACAGTCCCTTATCTGGTTGGGGTTGCTTGTCCTTAGCCCCCAACATCTTGAAGGCACCCATCACCTGGTTCCTGGCCCTGGAGAAGGTTCCAGGCTATGATGCTGGTGGCTCCCCATGCATGGATGGGGAGGAACATCTGAGGAATAACACATCATTGGAATACAGGATGAAAGGACGTGATTGAGAGGATTATGGAACTTGGCTACGCACAGAAAGCTCCAGGTGCCATGGCTCTCTTGCAGTGACTGAAATAATTTACTCTTTTTTTTTTGCAGGACTATTACTCATTCAGCCAGCAGGCTTGCATTCATCACTGGAACTACCTTGGGTGGCACCAGAGAGATAAAAACTGTAGGGTAATGAAGATGTCTCCTAGAAACAGCTAACAATGTCCCCAAATGATCACCATAAAGCTTGAGGCAATCAAAATGATAGAGAACTATAATTTCCTGCCTTGGGTGTCCTTTCGTCCCACCCTGGCCTGTTCCAGTAAAGCGAGCTGTAACAGCTAAGCCTACCAGGTCTGTGGTGCAAAAATCAGGAGAGCCACCAGGCAATCTTGAGCATCTCTTTAGTACCATCCGGTGGATGTTTGGGAGTTTGCACGCTTGAGCTGGGAGCTATACATCCACCCCCCTCTTGAAGCAGGGCAATGCAGAGATAAGGGTGAATATGGGAGGGCATTGAATTGAAGAAAGCCAAGCCAGTTCTTATACAGCGGCACATTGTTCCAAATTACAGACTTCCAGAGAGCTGCTCTGCAGAGACACAAAAGAGACATCCTCTTGCTGGAAGCTGCGAAAGAGGTTGCCTATTAGAAATTAATGTTTACATCTGGGGAGCAATTGGCAAGGTGACAGGTTGCAATTTGCAAGCCCCTTGCTAATTGGGAAGGAAGAGAAGTGGTTGGAGACCGGGGAGAAGACTGTTATTGCAGAATTGACTTTGCAGTCTCTTCCTTCATGCTAGAGACTGCCACTTGGATGGGACCGAGGTCTAAGCCGGGGCATCTGCAGGGGGAGGTCAGAAAGGTCAAGGTGGTGGACACCCATGCACAATGGAAGCCCACCCCTTTTTAATAAATTCTAATAAATAAAAAATGACACACTTTAAGGGGCAGGGCTTCCATCACACGGTTGTGACCATCCTCTTGACATTTTTGATGCTCCTCCCGAGGATGCCCCTGGATCTGGCTGTATTTTCCAAGGTTGTTACCACTTTCTTGCATGCCTGCATCATAAGGACTACCAGATCTGGTCTGTATGCACTTTCTTTAGTCATGTTTGTGAGCATTTATAACCCGCTCGAGGGACTGTGGGCTCTGAACATCCATGTTCATAAAATAATCATCCTAGCATAAATATCATGCCAATAATATAGAAATAAGGAAAAGGGGAAAAAACATATGAAGGTTAGAGACAATTCGGGTTGCAGATCTTACTCTCAAGTAGGGTTGTCCTATCTGAGTTGTAAAATCAGCTCTGGTAGAAGATTGATTGCAGTGAAGAAAAACATACAACTCTGAGTAGTTATCTGGATTCTCCTAGCCCAGGACAAAAGGAAGGGGAAGGGTGGAGGAGGAGGAGGAGGAGGAGGAGGAGGAGGAGGAAGAAGAAGAAGAAGAAGAAGAAGAAGAAGAAGAAGAGGAGGAGGAGGAGGAGGAGGAGGAGGAATAATAATAATAATAATAATAATAATAATAATAATAATAATAAGAAGAAGAAGAAGAAGAAGAAGAAGAAGAAGAAGAAGAAGAAGAAGAAGAAGAAGAAGAAGAAGAAGAAGAAAAGGAGGAGGAGGAGGAGGAGAAGGAAGGAAGGAAGGAAGGAAGGAAGGAAGGAAGGAAGGAAGGAAGGAAGGAAGGAAGGAAGGAAGAAAAACCACAATTAGAAGAGATTTAAAGAAGGGTAATAGCTTATAGTGCTGCATTGTGCAGGATCAGAAAATGGATTAATTCCCTCACCAGCTGAACTTTTTTGTCTAAACGCAGTCCATGTCTTTTCTCCAACACCAACTGCCAGAATCAGAGTTTTCTGCCTGCTAACACAACTGGAAAGAAGATGATGTTTGGCATTTAAGAGGAAAGGGCTGCCAGCAGGATAATTTCGGGTGATTGTAGCACAGTTGGTAGCATCGTCATTAGACACGATTCAAACAACATTAAGTGTACATGTCTGTTTGACCAGATAAGGGTGACTTGAGCTGACTTCTGATTGATTCATAAACAGCCTGAGAGTAGTTCTTTCTCCTGGATCTTTATTTATTGTATAGTAGTAATTGCAAGGACATTTGTCCTGCAGCAAGGCTTCACCGCAGGCCGATGCAAACCAAGCAGTGGCTTTGGGGGCAGGATCTTAAAACAAAAGTGTATAGGACACCTAAAAATCAACACTAGGCACGTGGACATCATCGGAGGGTGCGAGCCTATTTTCAGGGGTATTTGCAGGGAGGGGGTCAAAAAAGTCAAGATGGTGGCCACAACCATGTGATTGAAGCCCAACACTCTTTGACATAAAAAAGGGGTAGAGATTCAATCACATAGTTGTGGCTTGCCATCTTGACTTTTTGACCTCCCCTAACTGCAGACAATCCTGAAGAACTTGATTTTTTTGCCTTGAACCCCCCGACGGACACTCCTGCCTATTTTCCTGCCTTTTTTTGGTAGGGGGAGGTTGAGCCTCAGATAGGCTGAAGACATCTACCAGTAGTCTTCACTTAACAACCATTCGTTTAGTGACTGTTTGAAATTACAACGATGCTGAACAAACGGACTTACAACCGGTCTTCACACTTACAACTGTTGCAGCACCACCACGGTTATGTGATCATGATCCGGGCGCTTGGCAACCAGCTTGCACTTGCAACAATTGCAGCGTCCCAGGGCCATTTGTGATCTTCCCAGCCGGCTTCCAGCAAGCAAAATCAATGGGGAACCACATGATTCGCTTAATGACCACGTGATTCGCTTAATGACCACTGCAAAAAAGGTTTTAAATTGGGCACAACTTGCTTAACAATCACCCCTCTTAACAAGGAATTTTCTAGTCCCTATTGTGGCCATTAAGTGGGAGCTGAGACCTTTAAAAGTTGCCCATACAAAAATCACACTGTTGGAAACTTGTTCTTGAATTTGGCTAATGCCAACCTACAAGGGATGGTACTGGAGCTGTTGCAGAGAAGGAGCTATGGATCAGATGTAACTTACCACTTGCTCACCTCTGATGCCCTGAACTGTGGGTTCTCACACAGACATTTTAAGTTCACTCTCACCAGTTCCATGTAAAACCTTATCTTTGCCCACTCCAGCTTCCCTATCAGATACAACGTCCTTAGATAGTTTGCAAGATCGATGAAGAGCATAGATATGGGAATACCATGGTTGTCACTAGACAGGCCTTGACCCCCAGTGTCCATCATGGCTTGGGTTAATTAAGGCTTCACTCAATGATTGTTAGTGAGATAGAGATGGTGTGAATTAGGTTTTCATCCTTTACTTGCAGCTATGCTGGGCACAGCATTACCTGCTAATGGAAAGGACAGTCCTGATCAGTTTGGGCACATCTGAACCAGTGTGCTGGATGTGCAAACAAAGCCCTGTTTTACGCCAAGCACGCTCACACTATTCTGTGCAGGGTGGGAGCTCTAATCTAGAGACTGCCTTCTAAGGCTTTGTACCACTGCTCATATCTCCCCAAGGTCTATGAAGTCTTCTCAGGATTTTCCAGACTAATATGATAAAATTTGCAGAAAAGCTGGAGTTTTATAACCAAGTCTATACCAATCAATGTTTTTTTTTTTTGGTCTGCGCTCAGTCATTGCTGACCCTTCATAAGTCCATTCCATTCCATCCTCCTCCTCTGTAGATGAGTGAGTGGAGGGAGGTTGGCAGCAGCTGTTAGAACAGTATTTCTCAACCTGGGCGACTTTAAGATATGTGGACTTCAACTCCCAGAATTCCCCAGCCAGCATGGCTGGCTGGGGAATTCTGGGAGTTGAAGTCCACACATCTTCAAGTGGCCAAGGTTGAGAAACACTGTGCTAGAAGAATCCTTGTCCAATCTACAATATGATTCCAAGAGTTTGGACACAATTTTTTTTTTTTTTTTGTCTGCGCTCAGTCATTGCTGACCCTGCAGTGACTGCTTGGACGAGTCCTTGCAGTTTTCAAGGCAATTGTTTTTCGGAAGTGGTTTGCCAGAGCCTCCTTCCTAGAGCAGAGCCCAGCTGGCGAGCACAGGAGGCGGGGTTTCCGTTGCTTCGCGCCCTTTTCGGGCGCATGCGGTTTTTCGTGCTTACCAGCAACTGGTCCCAACTCCTTTTTGCAAGGTGCCACCAGCATTTTTCCTCCCACTGGAGTGAGAGTACCCATTTATCTACTCACGTGAGTTTTCGACCTGTTGGGTTGACAGGAACTGGGGAGGAAACAGGAGCTCACCCTGTTTAACGCGAAGGCTGGACTCGAACCGCTGAACCGTCGGCCACGTGAAAGTCAGTTTCTTCAGAGATTGTGGAGAAAACTCTGTTAGGTTACTGAAGAAGAAAATTTTTGTGCCGAGCCCTTTCATTTTATTAAAGCTAGTCTTTCAGTATTTTAAAACATATTTTCCAAAACAATCTGTTTTGGGGGCACTGTACGGATTACTTTTTTGGAAAAATGTCCTTTAAACTCTCCCCAAGCCTTTTTGAAAGCAAAACAATCAGAGTTTTTTGGCCCAGTAGAGAAAACTAATACTTTTGTCAGAAAGTCAGAAGCGTCGACCATTTCTGGCCGGCAACTTTCAGCGTCATTAAGCCGCTGCGCCACCGCGTCCCCCTACCAATCAATGTAGAAGAGTTCAAATTCTTCAAAACTCCCCGCCCCGCAGTGTATTTTGTTGTTTTGTGACAGGACAGAATACCACACCAGTACCAGTGAGGAACATCTTGGTCAAATTTTAGACAGGCTGATTCCTTGGAAGCAGAGCCACCCAAGCATTGGTTTCTAAGCTGAGTTTTGAGATTGTTGCTGCAAAACCGGATTTCTAAAAATTTTAGAAACCTTCTGCCTACCAGTACATTTATTATTGCTTGTTGACAGTCACAACAGGCTTTAATAAGTGGGTTATTCCTAGTGTAGGGATATTTTGTAATGCGCAGTTTGTTTTAATAAAATATTGGGACATGGATATCCATGTAGTTTAGAGTTCTCCCTGAGTTGCATTCCTATGATCACTATGCGATCACCAGCTGCAACCTTTCTTTGCTAAGTCTGCGTGCCTTGGTCATCATATCCTTCTACTTAAAAATAACAATGCATTCTTGTAGAGGATCAATGACCTGTGCCACATGCTCTCAGGAGACAGATAACAAACCCCAGATGTGGTATTTCCTGGAAGAGACATGTGAAGACATGTGAAGATCACCCCATTGCAATGATAAAAAGGAGTCAACTGCAGAATGTTTATACCAGTGTTTCTCAACCTCAGCAACTTTCAGATGTGTGGACTTCAACTCCCAGAATTCCCCAGCCATGCTAATGAATTCTGGGAGTTGAAGTCCATACATCTGAAAGTTGCTGAGGTTGAGAAAAACTGGTTTATATTATTGGTATTATTGATTTGCTAATGTGGGCAGACAGATTTATTTCAGGATGATTTCAAGGACACATAATCTCCAGGTTAAGGGCTATGTGCCCACCTTCTCTAAAGTATGCCCTTCCTTCTAGTGGCCATACATTATTTATGACACCTAGGTGGCATCTAGGTATCCTCTCATCCTTATATACCCCTGTCTACCGGATGTTCAGGGCTCTTGGTACCTTTTGTCGGCTGGGAGCTTGGTGATCGCTGTATTCTTTGAATGCTAATGAAGAAACTTGGTTGCAGATCTCCAATTGCTTTGGTTCCTTAAGGCAGGGTTCCTCAACCTTGGCGACTTGAAGATGCGTGGACTTCAACTCCCAGAATTCCCCAGCTAGTGTGCACACGTGCACGTGCACGTGCACACACACACAGACACAGACACACACACATACAGAGGCTGGGGATTTCTGGGAGTTGAAGTCCACACATCTTAAAGTTGCCAAGACTGAGAAACATTGCTCTAACGTGTCCGCAGATCCTCTAAATTAAATGACATTTATAACAACAACAACAGGTTCTGTTAAATGCGTGTTCTCAGCTGCTAGGCTATTTTTACGATATTTCTGTGGTTTTTAATTTTGTTTTTTTTTTTAAACTATGTTTTCATTCTGCTTTTAACTTTAGCCACCCAAAGTCATGTATGTGAGATGGTTGACCGTATAAATTAAATAAACAAACAGCAAAATAATACCAAATGTTGAAATCTCACAAAGGTGTCAGATTTTGCAGTATTGCAGAGTTGTGCTATGAATCTGCATGAGATTTCCACATTCTCTGTCTCCTGCAAATTCATGGTGAGAACTGGGACATCTCCTGCGAGATACCATAGCCAAAATCTTTGAGTTCCAAAATGTCAGTATACTTGGAACTCAAGGAAGGGGACTGGATATCGTTTCTTCTCCAACCCCCCCAAACACCAGCTCATCAAATGAGGATTGGTGGTTTCTTGCAGAAATGGAAGACGAAAGATATTGGTTCTGAGCTCCATGTCATCTGGGGAATGCAATGAAAAAGCAAGGCTGGAGTGTCTCGCTCGCTTTGGCTCCCAACCTTTCCAATGTTTTGCATCACTGAACATGGTTTGTTCTAAGGCAATGAGAAACAACAGCCCCGTTGTCTGTGCTTTCCTGCCCCCAACAGCGCTGGGAAGCTGCGACTTTCTCTGCAATTAGCTGAACAGAAGATGGAGATGGGTTTTGAACAATGCTTTAGTTGGAGGCACGGTTGGCATGAAACATGTTCCTTCTGAAGGAAAAAAAAATCTTTTTCTGGTCCAACTGCTTCTCATTCCTCCTCTTAGAAAGAATGTTCTGCTTTATAACTCAGGAATCAGCTGAGACAGTGCAAAGAATGGGTATTTGATGGGGCGAATTCAAGCAGCTTGGAGCCTGGAAGTGGAGAACAATTGAACAGGGATTGTTTGTCAACACAGAATATATATATTAGGATGAAAAATATTGTGAGGTATGTGGACATAATTGCTGGGGGAGAAAATTAATTCTGGAAACTGACAGAAGTATTCAGCCAGACCTAAAATGAAATGTACAAAGGACAAGTATTTAAAGGAATAACCATAATAATTTGTAATTATTAATATTTATAATTAATATGACCATTTGTTTTAAAGAAGCAGTAGCTCTTTACGGTGTCAGAAAATCCTCTAAGGTGTCTGCAGCTCCTCTAAATCAAATAACCATAACCATAATAATAATAGCAACAATAAATATATAATCATTCAAAGGCTGAAATCTTGCAAAGTTGTCGGATCTTGTAGGATTCTGGAGCACTTTTATGAATCTGCATGAGATTTCTAAGCCACCTGTAAAGATTACTCATCCCTCTCTATAAATTGTTCCAATAATTTACAAGCGTAATCTGAAACAAACAATAAAGTTCTCTGCAGAATTCCATCTAGGGTTTTCCCTTCAAAATGTTTTATCTCCAAAAATGTGTTGACCTATTGGAACGACCAACCTCAGTGGTTTTCATTTCTTTGTCTGGGGTATCTTTCTCCATGGTCAAGTCTTTTTCTCTCTCTCATTTATTTTTTTAAATATACCTGCAACTTGTTCACATCTTCCTCCTCTGTGGGGGTCCTACCATTTGGACTTTCTAAGCAGTTCCACCCACAGTCTGAATATTAAAAATAGAAAGAAGAGAATGGGGCCCATGATATAGAGAATGCATTGCAAAATCCATATTGTAAATCAGAGAAATGAACATCTACTTCTTCCTGAACATGAACGTCCAGCTTTTCCCCACAACACACACACACACACACACACACACACCCCACACTTGCAACGATTGTGTTTCCACACCAGGCCCAACTAGGCCAGTGAAAGACACCAGCAGATGTATTCAAACAGTTTAGGATGAAAATTAATTGATTTTTTTGGTTAGGGCTTAGTCTGTTGTGAATCTGGCCCATTTGCTCCTTGTATGAACCAGAATCCAAGTTAATTCAACCTCCAGGTCAGATGTGTCCTCTGAACATAGCCGTTCCCAGTAATTTTCTTCCTTTATTTTGATTCCAAGTACCCTTCTGATGTTCAACCTAAAGGACAGCTCTGAGTGTTTATGAAGTCCTTATTGCCTGAAACATGAAGCTCCTGCCACCATCATGTGAGCATCGAAAAGGCTTACATAGTTTGCATTTAATTTTTTGGCTGTTTTTAATTTAAAGTGCCTCCTTAACCTCTTTATTTTTCCTGATGGATAATTGATGCTGGAATGCGGAAGGTCAATTACCATTGACATTCTGAAGCTGCTGAAGGCATCTGTCTCATCTGTGCAGCTTGAAAGGGTTTGAAAACAGGAAAGCAAAACTAAGCAGCTCTCCTATCCAAGGGGATGCGTTTGTGCATGAGTGCAAAGTGGCTTTTGGGCCACATGGTTCTTCTTGTGGAACCTCTTCCTTGGCCTGTGTTGAATTCTCCATCTAAGGGGCTTTTGGAGAACCATCAGGGCTACAAGTGTTATACCCTCAAAACAAAACAAAAAGAAAAACCCCAAAACATGTATTTCCATAATGTTCTTCCTCCTAAAGGAAATACTTGAGGCCAATGGGCACATCTGGAATTCTGAGAGCATGCTGTGCACATGGAGAACATGAAAGAAGCCCTGCAAAAATAGGGCTTCTTAGAAACTTTTTTAAAATATAATTTTTATTAAATAAGTTTTCAACAGAATAAAGACACTGTGACTCGTTCATCCTCTCCACCTGGAGGTTGCCAGATAGGTTGGGACTCCATTTCCCAGAATTGCCAGCCAGCACAGCTGGTAGCTGGGAATTATGGGTGTCACAGTCCTAATATACTTGGGGTGGTCCAGGTCAGAGGAAGCTGTGGTAATTCATGTAAATCATCTACTGATGCCTCTGAGAATGAACTTCGAGCTGCCTGACCAAAAGATGATATGATTTCTTTAAGTCTGCATAAGCAGGTCTAGAAGAAGTGAATATTCTACCCCATTTGTGTGCTGGGGTTGAGGAACTGATTATGAGTTCAGTTTTTTGCAATCTTTCGTGTTTTCCTGACTCCTTCCTCCCTCCCTCCCTCCCTCTTTCAGTTTGCCTTTGCAGAAAGCAAATTCATCTCCACATAGCAAAGCCTGGCAATTTCCAGCCAAGCATTTCTACCTAGTGGATGGTGGCTTAATAAAAATGGCAAGCCACAGGCTGGGAGAGAGACAGCAAGAATGAATCACAAAAGAATCAACAGGAATTCATAGTGGAGACGTATCTTTAAAGGTTTCCTTCAATCTGTTTCAAATGCCTTCTGGGTAAACACCACCTGCTTGAAGAGAAGAGGTCACTTAAAGAAGAGCGACGCCATACAAATCAGGGGCCCACTCAGATGTCAAACTTAAGTTTGGTTGATGGTCGAAAGTCCCATTTTTGCTCACTGATCTTCTCACTGAGCAATGCAGTTAGAAAGCAGATGTCCATTATTTGATTAGGGGATGTTCTCTCACCTACAGCTATAACTAACTTGGAGATGTCCCTATAAACCAGCTTGAAAAGGACAATTGCTTCTGGAAGTCCACTAAGTTAGAAAGGCATAGGAAGTTTTCAACAAACAAGAGATGCTTGTTTCCAAAGCATGACTCATGGATGTTGGTGAGGGACTATAGGATAAAAATTAAAGTAGTCTCCCTTGACTTCAACTCCAGTCTGGTGACTACCTGGATACATCTATGTAGCCTTCTTAGATTTGCTGGTGGCTTCCCATCTAAGGATTAGCTAGTCCCAGCCCTCCTTAGCTTTTTTCAAGATCAACTGAAGTTAGTTTAGGTGCTTCCTCCCACCAAGAGGAAGAAATGAGATAATTTTTGTGCCACAAGTCACAGATAGCTAGGATTTGCTGCAAGCATAGCATATACAATTAAGGTTGGTTCACAAAGTAAGTTGCTTAAGCTAAACGAGAGAGGTGTTTTTGTAGTTCAGCACATGGTAAGGATCCAGCTCACTGCGGTAATCCATAATCCATTTTATTTTAGGGTTGCGCTGTTCCTCAAATGGGACCTTTGCTTCACTGAGATGTTGATCAAAACTGTACATTGTGTCTTCTCATGAGGAAGAACAACCCCTTTGCTCAGTAATAGTGTCTTCTGTCCATGCACAGAAATCACTGTTAGCAAAGCAGATCACTCAGTCAAGGGGGGTGGGGGTGTTCCTGGTCATCCTCTTCTTCTCTTTCCTTCTACCTTTCCAGCACTGGACTACTCAAGGGAGCTGGCTCTTCACATAATGTATCTGAGGTAGGATCATTTGAGCCTGGTCATTTGTGCCTCAAGTGAGAACTCTGGGTTGATTTGCTCAACGATCCATTTGTTGTTTTCTTGGCTGTCCATGGTATTCGCAGGAGTCTTCTCCAACACAGAAGTTCAAAACCACCAATACTCTTCCTCTCCTGCTTCTTCAAGGTCCAACTTTTGCTTCCATAGAGTCTTACAGGGAATGCCATGGCTTGCATGATTTTGTTCTTCTTAAGGAGAGACACATCATGGCATCTGAATAACTTTTCCAAGGCCTTCATGACTGCTCTACCAAATGCTAGTCTGCCAGTGTATTTCTTGACTGCTTGTTCTTTTACTTCTGATGGTTGATCCTAAAAGGCAGAAGTTCTCCACCACTTTGATATCTCCGCTGTCAGTTCTAAGGCTGGTTGTTCTATCTGTCATCATTCGCTTGCTGTTCTTTATATTTAATTTTAGCCCCGTTTTTTTCCCACTGTGGTCTTTGACTTTTAGTCAAGCTTGCAGATCCTTCCTTACACACAATTTTAGAGACTCACACATCAAACCCGGATGTTATTTATTTTGTGTAGCAGCAATGACCTGGGGAAAAAAAGAGTTAAAGACCCCCTCAGGTTGAGATAGACTCCTGGTGACTACTTTCATGGAATTTCCTTGGAAGCATTAAGCAAGGAGTTTGCCATTCCTATCATCTGGGATGTCATTTTCAGCATCCCAGTCTAGCTAGTCTAGTCTCCCATCCAGATGCTGACTAGATCCAATCTTGCTTAGTTTCTGAGATCTACCACGGCCACTTA
This sequence comes from Python bivittatus, assembly GCF_059951505.1. Lineage (NCBI taxonomy): Eukaryota > Metazoa > Chordata > Lepidosauria > Squamata > Pythonidae > Python > Python bivittatus. The sequence continues at coordinate 99,433,576 of NW_028277098.1, read as the reverse complement.
GGTGCTGGCAAACTGCTAAATAATTCTAAAAAAGAAAAAAAGAGAATAAAAGCCATGAAGAAATGTATCTCTGCTTCCACCAGAAAATTGACAATATGAAGAGGCCTTTGAACAAGCTACATGAACATACCTTTTATTTCCACATATTGTGGTAATTACATGGATATTGGAAAAAAAAGAGAGAGAGAGAGCACCATTTGAGATATAACCTTCAAATCCATTTGCTGCTGATGACTCAGGAGACTTTTGGTCACATTTGACTTTGGGTTGTTATGACTTCTTTCCCCACCTTTTCTTTTCCTTTTCTCATCTTTGTAAGAAGGAAGAGATAATATTTGCTTTCAGCCAGGCCTTAATTAATGTTTTCAAAGGGCTGTGGACTTCTTAAGTGAAGGATACAAAAAGGAAAAAAGAGAAACAGGGAACGATGAGTGTTATTTCCCTTCCATGAACCAGTCTGTGGCTTCTTTAAGATGTAAGCGTTGCTTTGCAATGATCGTCAGCATCAGCCAGCCAGCCAGCCAGCCAGCAAGAACTGAAATGAAGTTGAAGTCATTTTTTTTTTAAATGAACAGACTCCCCCTCCCTCCCAGAATTTCATCAAATGCATCACATCCCTGAGTGATGATTACATTTTATTACACAAATCAACCATCAGCCTCCTTGCGGTGCTTGGCAGATGGACACTGGAGCTCCTTATCTGGTGGTGTCTATAGCAACACATTTTGCAAAAGGGAAGGGAAGCCAGCGAAGAGAACCGAATGGGGAAAGGGGAGACATCCATAGGGCTGTGAAGAGTTTGAAACTGGTCCATGCATATATCAAGACAGTGGAGGGCAGCTTCAGATTCTACGCTGGGATCTCCTGGTTGGCTTCTGAATGGTTTCTAAAGACGCTTGGACGTTTTTCTCCCTACTAATATATGCACCTCAGGGAAGAGGTGATAGGACAGGTGATGTCTGGCTTAGCAATGCTCCCTGTAAATAAAGCTCTTAGAGTTTTATTAAAACACCAGGAGAACATCAGTCTTTTTTGCCCCCACCTTACAGTGTGCTTTTAATGGGGTTGCCAAAAAGGCAGATGTGGTTTTCAGCTGCAGCAAGAGAAAAATAGATCTCAAATAACGGGAGGTAATAGCTCTGCTTTAGTCTGTGTTGTTCAGACTCCAAGTCGAGCGGTGCATCAAATTTTTGGCTGTGCTCATGCAACGCTTTTAAGTGGGTCAGAGGAAAATTTTGCTAGTGTTAGCCCTAACCAGTGATGGATGGATGGATGGATTGATGGATTGATTGATGGCTTAGGATATTGTCCAAAGTGAGCATGTTTGGTTAATTGGTGGTTCACTGTATTGCGCAATCCAGGCTGATCAATTCTATACCAGAGTTAAACATATTGTGAGAATGTAGACCACGATTCTCTGCCCTGGCAAGGTATGTGGCACTTTTAGGATTGCCAATCCATGTGCAGACACACTGGTTTAGCATCTCTTCTGTCTTCTGAACACTTCCCAGAGTCCATCCAGTGGTTAGTAGTGTTTAATAAACCTGGACTCAAAATTTCCCTTATATTGCATGCTGAATTATATATTTTTAATCTGATATATTTAAAGGGCAATTCTATAAATGCAGGGATGATCTTTCGAAAACCAGAGGATGCCAGAACTTTGGAAGGCGAGCTAAATTGGTGCCTAAGGGGTGGGAGGCTTTGCGATGTCTCAATGCAAGCCACGTGACTTACATCCTTGCTCCCAATGTCAGTCAATGCATGTATGAAAGGCTATGTCACAATGCACAGTGTGCGATGCACAGGGCTTGGTTACTTGAGGGACCACCTGTCTCCATATTCAATTCAATTCAATTCAATTCAATTCAATTCAATTCAATTCAATTCAATTCAATTCAATTCAATTCAATTCAATTCATACAGTATAGCTTGCTACCTCACATACGTGACTCTGTTACAAGTTAAACTCGTTAAAATATGTTTCTGCCTCTCCGGTGAGGTCAGCTAGAATGGGCCTGCTCTGAATCCTGGCAACTAAGCAGGGTCACCTTGTGGGACCCAGCAGGACCACCACGAGCCGGTATGCAAGGTCTGCCCTGCACAAAGGCTCCCTGACATGGGGAGCACCAGACAATGGGAGCAGTAAGGGAAGAAGCCCGTTCAGTTACGACTCCACATGTCTGTGCTTGTGTAGAAGAAAAGGGAGAACGAAGTGCTGGCAAGACGCAGCTGCCATGTGACTTGACTTCACTCTCTGGCAGCAGGAACCCTTTTGCACAAAGGGGCCTTACAGGTCAGCGGCAATCCTGGGACCCAGGAAGCAGGACTTCTCAGTGATACCTCCTGCCTTGTGGAATTATATCTCCCTGGAGATCTGTATTGCTCCCCCTCTTTTAATTTTTGGAAATTGTTTTCTCTTCCGATCAGCTGTGTAATGGTATGTGAGAATGACCTTGGGAGATGGGGTGAAGTGATGCAGCCAAGGAATGGTCAGATAAGAGACGGCATAGCCCACAGCTGCATAATGGACGGGGCAAGAAGCTCAGCAGGGACCCTCCCTAGTTTCTTGGGCTGTAAAAGGGACAGGGGGAGAAATGGACTTTCAGACTTGCAAGATTCTGTTAATGTAGCCTTACAATAAAGTAGAATTAGCTTATCTGGCTGTGCTTCCTGTCTGGTCTACCTTGCAAGGCTGCCAGCTGTTTGCTGTTTCCTTGATATACGTTGCTTCCTTTTAATTTTCTGTTCATCGTAAGCCCCCCCAGAATTGCTACGGAATTGGGCAACCTTGGAATTTAAATAATAAGCAAACAAGCAAACATCACTGTCATCTACACGTTATTGTACTTTTTACTAAACCCACAGGGGCAAGAGGGGTAGATTTTTGGTACAGGTCCTCATCCTGCCATCCTGGCTACCAAACAGCTCCAATCAAAGTCTCTTTCCCCATGCATCTTTTACAGTAATCTGGCATTTGCTGGGGGTCTGCCTCTTCTCTTGACGTCAGCAGGGTCTTGGAGCCGAATGAATTTATTACAGGCTCTGACACGGTGAATATGAAACTGCAGCAAATCTTTTCTTTCTTTTTTTTCCCGTGAAGTGCTGCAGCTCTGCGGAGCTTCTGGCCGGGCCATTCCTCCATGGGCGAGAACATTTGTCTCACGCCCACCTTGCTCTTTCAGATCGGTGGCCACAAGAAGGGGGGCAGATTAGCTTCATGTGGCTTTTTAAATCATCTGGGCAGTGGAAACAGCCAAGCGGAGAGTTGTCTGTTCTTTCAACAGCTTCCTGCTGTTTTCCCCAGATTCCACGTTTCTAAAATTCTTTGTTTCTCCCCTTCTAGGGGGATTCCTGTCCTATCAGGAATTTATCAGAAAATAAAATCAGATTTATGTTCTGCCTGTTGCTGCTGGCACGATTGTTTTGCAGCCAATTAAGGGCAAAAGCCATCGGATCAGGGTGAATTAACAACCAGAACCAATTGCGTCTCATAAGCAGTTTAAGGCTGGCTATTCTCTTTGCAGGCAGGACTTGAGAACTCTTATTTGTTCGAGGAATGACTCAGAGAAGGGCAGTTTTTGCGTGATCCTAGGTAACGTCGGTAGAATCCTCATGAATGCATCATGGAGGACCAATTATAAGTACTGTACATCTTTTTTCCAGATGACTTCTTCAAAAATAATTTACAGTCCAAGGGTCAGAAGGGGGGAATAAGGTGAAGTCAGTCGGTCCTTTTTAAAATCGGCTGTCACAAAGCTGCAAATGCCATCCAGGCAGGAATCTGCTCTGGTGGCTTAATTGTTGAAACTTAATCTGTTTAAGAATGCTGCAGCCCACCTGGGAAGAAGCCTCATTGAACTCATTAAGGCTCATATCTAAATCCTGACATACTGAATTGCAATGTACAAATAGCAATGTATCCCATCATTCTGAACCAAAAGTGCTTCTCAAAGTGGTTTTGTATTAGCCAGGAAAAAGGAGGAAGGAAGGGATGTTGGAAGAACCAACTCCTGTGTCCTTCGCATGCATAGACATCCAGTACAAGCCATGATAATGTCACATGTGTCATAGCATCATGGCCACAATGATCCAAACCATGTAACTTGCATCATTTGTGCAATGATATCACTTGCCCCTCGCTCTCCCTTGCCTTGTGGACACCCATCATGCATGTTGAGTTTGATTTTCTGTCAGGTAGGTGCAGATGTATATATACTTCACCCCAAATAAGCCACATGGAATCTAGCAAGACTCACTTCTAATCAGGCATGGAAAGGAGCTGCTTTTCCAATTGTTGCCCTTCTTTAGATACTCAGAGAAGGAACATATACCAAGATTGCCCTCAGTTCTTCTACGTTGGCCCTGACTGTGGTGACCTTCCAGAAAATCCTTTCCTAGAACGGCTTTTTGGGACTGGAGGGCCATCATGGACCTAGCTATGGAATTGTGAATGGGTGTTACGATACAAGGATTGCTTACGGAGTGATTCATGTCAATGCTATCAGTTCAACTGTTGTAATAGGGTGTTCCTGGGCCTTTTATTGCCGGTCGTTGGTCGCTTTAATGTGGTTTCCTTTCCAGGTGCTTTATTATACCTACAATGGACATTTTATTATTTGAGATTTGAGACTGTAGGGTGGATGTTTATGTTTTATAGCCTACTGTGGATGTCTTAAGGGTTATTCTGCAGGCCACTGTGAGTCACTTTCGATTTAATGGCATATAAATTCAATAGATAGATAGATACCTATATCTCAACAGCAAGCGACTCTGGGCGGTGCAGAACAAGGCTAAAACAATCAATAAATACATTAAAACATATAAAAACCAACTAAAACAAGAAATAACAGATGAAGGGATGCTAAAAATAATGGAGCCACCTCACTAGTTCATCTGTCCTTTGGGGTTCCCAGGCCTGCTGGTTCAAGTCTGATAGGATATAAGGAGTTTTTTTTTTCCTGACACCCACTCTGTCTCTTGAGATTGGATTATGGACAGTTTAATGCAATGTTTCTCAATCTTGGCAACTTTAAGTTATGTGGACTTCAACTCCTAGAATTCCCCAGCCAGCCATGCTGGCTGGGGGATTCTGGGAGTTGAAGTCCATATATCTTAACGTCGCCAAGATTGAGAAACACTGATTTAATGCATGGTGCTTCTGAATGCATGCACAGAATAAGTCCAGTGCTGATTAAATCTTTTAGGTATTTATTTTTTACTTGCCAGCTTTCAATGGGCCAAAGAAGAAGAGGAGGGCAAGGTACTACATTCTTTAATCCTCCATTGCCAATTACGACCGAGGAAATCATTATGAAGAGTGAAAGGTTTTGACCATTATGATTAATATTCTCTCTCTCCGTGGGGTTTGTATATTTTAAGACTTAAAATGGTTAAACTTTTTGATGATGTTGTATTTTAATGACGACTTTTTAATCGTTTCTCACGACTGTTTTTTTTTTTAATCTCCTGGTTATTTTATTTAATTGTTGTACGCCGCACAGAGTCGCCTTGCGTGAGATGGGCGGCTATAGAAATGTGATAAATAAATAATAAATAAATATTCTTCCTCGTCTCCAGCAGTGTATGTGATAATCTTGGGCCTGGATCTTAATAGCTTGCGAGCAGCTGCTCCAAACGGATACAGAGCAAATCACTTACAATTTTGGCAAGAGGGAGGCACCGGTGGAAAAGGAGGAGGGACTGGATCAGAGTCTCGGCTCGTGTTATTTAACAGAAGAATCTTCTCCCTGGATTGCGTTCGTGCGGAATGTTGCGTGATTTTCAGAGGACTCACCTCTGTTTCTTCCATTACAATCATTCACTAGTGTGTAATGTGCAACAGGCAGCAGCTTAGAGATGCTGACTTTCATTTTTTAAACATGTTTCTATTAAATTTTGCAAGACAAGGGAGGTATAAAAATGAAGAGAAAAATAAGAAAAAGGAAAGAAAAGAGAAAAACAAGGAAGGAAGAAAGAAAACATTGAATTTTTACTTCTGCCCTTCATTCTACTGAGTAATTGCCATCTTATTCCTTCCCCTCCCTCTTTAACCCTTCTTCATCCCCAAATCCATAAATCATCAGTTCAGTCTTTTCTTCTTTCAACAAAAAGTCCATATAAGGCTTCCAGTCTTTTAAAACAGTCTTCATCACTTTTTCCCTGACCAAACTGGTCAGCTTTGCCACTTCTGCAAGCTTCATCAATTTTATAATCCAATTTTCTGCGGTGGGTATTTCATTATCCTTCCATCTTTGTAATGAATGCCTACTTTCATACACCCACAATGTAGAGGCACCCATTCATACTTACAGACATGTGTGCATATGTAGAGATACAGTATGTGTACATACTTACAGACATATGCATAGGCATTTGTCCTTAAACCAGTGCCTTCACTTCTAATGTTAAGGATATTAAGTACTGGTCAGTTTTGGCATACAGGTAGTCCTCACTTAACAACCATTTGTTTAGTGACCATTTGAAGTTACAATGGTGCTGAACAAAGGGATTTACAACTGTTGCAGCACCCCTGCAGTCATGTCATCGCGATCCGGGTGCTTGGCAACCAGCTCGTACTTATGACCGTAAGCAAAATCAATGGGGAACCGTGTGATTCACTTAACAGCCGCAGTGATTTGCTTAATGACTGCTGCAAAAAAGGTCATAAAATGGGTGTGACTTGCTTAACAACCGCTCCATTTAACCATGAATTTTCTGGTCCCTGTTGTGGTTGTTAAGCAAGGACTACCTGAATTTTGGCCAGGATACTACAAATGCTTCAAGGACCCAGTTTTACTTGAAGCACAGACATGCTGTTCCATGCAAGCTAGGATCTCTGCTTAAGCCAACCAACTGTTGCCTGTATCCCACCGATATTCAGGATGCAACAAAACTAACCAAGCTTTAAACCACCCAAGCTTACATGGCAGGTTCATCCGATCACTATTTCTTTCAAAAACCAGGTTAAGCATGTTGGGTGAATATAGCCACTGAGCGATATTGCTCAGACTATCATGCCAAAGGTTTGGAGGTCAATTGACCATCATTAGGAAGTAGAATCAGCTGACTACCCTTAGACAAGTCAGGTCTGCAGCCCAGCAAGTTTTCCTATAGGCAGGTTGGGTTGGGGTATATTGGGAGTTGTAGTTCCAAAGCAACTGAAAAGTTCCTACAGGATGGTGGGGTTAGAATGCTGTTATCGTAGTATAGGAAGGATTGAACTGGTCTGAAGTCTAGGAGCACCCAGGAATCAGAAGATCTTGGGGTGAGTAGGAAACATTCTCATCGTTAGTGCTTATTTTTTAAATATGTCCTACAGCTGCCTGGATAACCACATAGCTTTAGATGCTCATTTTATATTTTTTATTTACAATGGTGGAAGGGATAGGATAAGAAGGATTTAAGCTGCATCAGGAGGCAAGCTACTGATGGATCTAGTTTCAGTGGACCCAATTAGAGAACTCTCCTGGCAACTTATGGACCCCCGCTGGGTTTAAGCTCTTGCATCTGTCTGGTTACACCAGTTTCTGATCCTAGCAATGGCAACCTTTGCTGTGCAGGTCCTAGTGCTCCATTAGCAGGCAGATCTTTTCTTATTTCATCTTTTCCCCCCATTCTTCCATTAGTAAATTTATCACCTCCTTTCGCGACACATTTTAGAAAGCTAAAATCAATTTTTTTCCCTTCTGCAGGCAGCAATATTAGTCTAAGAAGCCAAGAAAAACAATTTATATCTAAACAGCACATGTTAGAAAGAAATCCACACACAAACCCCCCAAAATGAATAGACACAGGACTTTGAAAACAATTTATCTTTGGACTCTTGGATGTTTTGTTAGACTTTCCCGAAGGGAGAGAGATTTAATGAGGCTCAAAAATACTTGTTGCAGAGTGGAAGTTTATCCTTGTATCTGGTTTTTTTTTGCAACAAAAAATGAGGCTGTTTTAGCTGAGGATCTAAGGGAGCTTAACCATTACAGCTTGGTAGCCATGTCAAAATCTAACTTATTTAAGGTTCGTTTGACATGACTCATTTGTACATCAAGCTGTACTAACACTGGATTAAAACAGTTGGATTAGTGTTAAGGTATCTGCATTCTAATAAATATACTGCTATGTTCTGTCCACATGAGTGGATGGAGAAAGCTAGAATGTTTGCAGTACAAGCTGATCAGTCAGTGTTAATTCTTGCCACTTTCTAAGTTAACCAATCAATGATGGTTCTGGTCAGTTTCCAAGGTGACCAATAATGATTGCAACCTGGAAGGCTGACCAGTCAATGATTGTCCTTGTGGATTTCCAGGTTGACTAGTCAATGATAATTCTTGCCACTTTTCAAGCTGACCAGTGATGGTTCTTGTCAATGTCCAATCTAACCAATCAATCATCAGCTTTGCAACTTCCCAAGCCAGTGAATTAATGATAGACCTGCTGTTCATCACAAGTCACTCTGTCATTGCATCTGAGAATATCTGGGTACAGAACCACCCATCACTCTGTATAGAAATATCAAAGAAGGACTTATTCATGATTCCCTTTGGTTCCACGGGATCTATCTGTAAACACAACATAAATCATTTTAAAGATATGTTAAAGATAATCTCTGAATGTGGTGAGAAGAGGCAGGGAAGTGCAGGCAATCAGACTAAATAAGAATTAATGGGCCCTGAACAATTTAGGCTATATTTCCCTAATCAGAAAGTTAACTGGAGCTTGGAGACATTTTCTCAGAACCTCATGATATTTATTCTCTTTCTTGCAAGTTATATGAAGGCTTCACTTCGGGGGGAAATGAATGCCCTTTTGTGGCAGAGAATGACAAGATATATTGATCCTTGTCTCAGCAGCTATTCCAGAACTAGGAATTCCAAACTCTCTTGGATGATAGTTTCCTAGCCTTTAGACCAATTACATTTCTTTTCCTGGGTTTTCCAAAGATATATGGCTGGGAAGAGTGAAAAAAATCAAACAAAAAATAAAACATAGATTCCAAAACAGTAAGGCTAAACTGCCTGGGCTCTCTTCTCAGAAGAAGAGTTACCCTTTTAATCTTCTGGAAAGCCATAAAGAGTTGACTTTCCCCTCAAGCATTGGGATAGATGAGGTTGGAGTTTGGGAATTGTACTCGTGGATGGACTGGAGAATGTTAGTTGAGGCACCAGGTTTTGGTATTTTTACTATTTTAGGGGTTTTATTATTGTTGTGACCCACCCAGAGTTGCGATTCATAAGATGAATGGCCATATCAGTCTTTTACAAAGAGAGAGAGAGAGAGAGAGAGAGTGAGTTGGAACATGAAGTTGTTTCCAGCAATGGCCATCTGCCAACACAGAAGAAGCTGCTATTGGTAGACCCAGTGCTGGCTTACAGTGTTGATTGCTATAGTGGAATGGCAAAATTCCTCCCCACTCCTAACCTTAAAAATGAGTACAGGTGCATAGTATCCTTAGCCAAGGAAACTTGGCACAGGAAGCTGAAACTTTACAAATCAAGCAGAAATGTTCTACTATATTATGATCATTGATCTCCTGCCAGATGTAGGGAGCCATGGAGATGACCTTAGATGACCATCCTGAAGCTGTTAAGACAACCACAGGTGCAAAACATGCATTGAGCCCAGGAAGGTGGGAAAATATTAGAAAAAAAAATCATACTGTTCCCCCCTAGATTCCTTGGGGTGTAAAAGAGAGGGAAGGGAAGACCATAGGACTTGCAAGATTCTGTTATGAGAGCATATCTCAATAAAGTAGAGTTCTAGGCTTCTTGTGGAGTCGGTTTCTTGATCTGGTCTATCTCATGGGGCTAATAGTGGAAATGAGCACCTTCCTCTTTGCAGTGTTGTGGTTGGCCCAGGTTAAAAAAAGGTTTCCTCTCCATCTTCAGTTCCCATCTACAACCCCACATTTGTTTTAGAAGATGGACTGGGGACACATGTGATGCACTGGTCAGGGAATTAACAGAGGAGCCATTTGCATAATGAATATAAGTCCACTTGCATAATGTTGGATGTAGCCCCTGGTTTCCATTTTTTTATTTTTTTATTTATTTAATTTATTAAATTTGTATGTCGCCCATCTTCCCCAACGGGTGACTCTTGAGAAAGGAAATAAAAATTTAGGGAAAGAATTCCATATTCATTGTTTGCCAGTCTGTTCAATAAGCAAATACATATAGTTCTGCTGAATCCTGTCTCCTCTCTCCACATGTGTTGGCGTTAGGACACCACGAATTCTCAGCCAGATTGGAATTCCCAAAATTCTCTTAATCAGCCATGATGGCTGGAATTCTGGGAACAAGAGTTTCAACTCATATGGAATTGGCCAGAGTTGGTAGGGAAAGTTCAATCACTCCATGTAATAGTGTGTGGGAATGACCTTGGGAGACAGGAGGAAGAACCGCAGACTAGGCAATGGTCAGATAAGAGGCTGCTGAGCCCCTGGGAGGAATAGGGACCTGGCAAATCTCAGAAGGGACCCTCCCTAGTTGCTTGGGCTGTGAAGGTGAGTGGGGAGAGATGTACTTTCTGACTTGCAAGTTTGACATTAGCCTTGCCAGGTAGTCCAGACAACAGCATGGCCAGATATACGAAGGAGCACATTCAGGAGTACTAGCTCTATCTTTATTGTAAGGTTATATTAATGGAATCTTGCAAGATATTTCTCAACAAATTAAGCTTTTGGAATGACAGCTATCTATATTAACAGTAAGAGAAATGGAAATAAAAATGAACTATGTAAAGCAAAAAAAAAAACACAACCCAACAACTTTGGGTTTGCAAACAAACCTGGGAAATGGTTGGCATATAAATCATGAAAAGAAAAAGAAAAGAAAATGATATTGAAACTACAAGAGGGAGATACTGTATTAATGGATAATGTGGCTATGCAAAAAAGCATTTCAAGACTGGAAACCTTATATGGACTTTTTGTTGAAAGAAGAAAAGACTGAACTGATGATTTATGGATCTGGGGATTAAAAAGGGTCAAAAAGGAAGGGGAAAAAAGGTGAAATCCATAATTCTATGTCTTCCTTCCTTCCTTCCTTCCTTCCTTCCTTCCTTCCTTCCTTCCTTCCTTCCTTCCTTCCTTCCTTCCTTCCTTCCTTCCTTCCTTCCTCCCTCTTTCAGTTTGCCTTTGCAGAAAGCAAATTCATCTCCACATAGCAAAGCCTGGCAATTTCCAGCCAAGCATTTCTACCTAGCTGATGGTGGCTTAATAAAAATGGCAAGCCACAGGCTGGGAGAGAGACAGCAAGAATGAATCACAAAAGAATCAACAGGAATTCATAGTGGAGACGTATCTGTTAAAGGTTTCCTTCAATCTGTTTCAAATGCCTTCTGGGTAAACACCACCTGCTTGAAGAGGTCACTTAAAGAAGAGCGACGCCATACAAATCAGAGGCCCACTCAGATGTCAAACTTAAGTTTGGTTGATGGTCAAAAGTCCCATTTTTGCTCACTGATCTTCTCACTGAGCAATGCAGTTAGAAAGCAGATGTCCATTATTTGATTAGGGGATGTTCTCTCACCTACAGCTATAACTAACTTGGAGATGTCCCTATAAACCAGCTTGAAAAGGACAATTGCTTCTGGAAGTCCACTAAGTTAGAAAGGCATAGGAAGTTTTCAACAAACAAGAGATGCTTGTTTCCAAAGCATGACACATGGATGTTGGTGAGGGACTATAGGATAAAAATTAAAGTAATCTCCCTTGACTTCACCTCCAGTCTGGTGACTACCTGGATACATCTATGTAGCCTTCTTAGATTTGCTGGTGGCTTCCCATCTAAGGATTAGCTAGTCCCAGCCCTCCTTAGCTTTTTTCAAGATCAACTGAAGTTAGTTTAGGTGCTTCCTCCCACCAGGAGGAAGAAGTGAGATAATTTTTGTGCCACAAGTCACAGATAGTTAGGATCTTCCTTCCTTCCTTCCTTCCTTCCTTCCTTCCTTCCTTCCTTCCTTCCTTCCTTCCTTCCTTCCTTCCTTCCTTCCTTCCTTCCTTCCTTCCTCCCTCCCTCCCCCCTTTTTCTTTCATCTCTCTTTTCCTTTTTCTCTTTTCTCTATTCCTTTTTTCTTATTCTTCTTTTAATTTTGTATACTTTTATTGTATTGAAAATTTCTAATTAAAAGGTTAAAAATGTGTAATGTACTACTCATGCCTTATAACACAATAAAACAAATTAAAGGAGAAAGACAAACAAAAGTGATCAAAGTTTTATCTGCTCGAGAATAACCAGTTCGTCACCTACGGTCTCTTCACTCTGGGAGCGGACGGTGAAATGCCAATTAATTACCGTTAGAGTGAAAAATAGAAGTAGGACTAAGGCAGTGTTGTCCAAACTTGGCCACTTTAAGATGAGTGGACTTCAACTCCCAGAATTCCCCAGCCAGCCATGCTGGCTGGGGAATTCTGGGAGTTGAAGTCCACTCATCTTAAAGTGACCAAGTTTGGACAACACTGGACTAGGGATTAGGAATGGGGTGGGGACGGGGGGGTGCACCTGTGATGGGGGCATGCATATGTCTGGCACATTATATGGCATTAAGATTGGCTCATTTGGAATCCTTCTGAGAACAAATTTAAGTCTGGGAAAAAACGTGCCAGGCACAAAAGGCTTGGCTGTGCTGCGGTTGCCGAAAGATGGGCGGGTGGGAGATTTCCAAAGCGTGCAAAACAATGAGCTGACAAATGAAAGTACTTGTCTATTCTGATAAGGTTCGGCTGATACCCAAACTGCTTAATTCAGTCTGCTTCTGAATGAAAAAAGAATCACACTGGAACCTCGGTGTTCTTGCATGTCATTATCTGACCTGAAACTGGTGTGTGTGCGTCCCCGGTGATATTGTGGTGGCAGAGGTAGGATTTGAACCCTCACCCCTGGAAAGACTGGGGCCTCAATCCAAAAAAATACTTGAGTGCTGCGGGTTCCCTGTTTGTTATGGATGTATATATTAAATGTTATATATTTATTTATACATACAATTTAAAGGCTGCCCAGCTCCTGATGAACCTGGGTGGCTTACAGCTAACAAAAAAGTAGGCACGCTACAAAAAACACTACAAAAAACAGAAGAGAAATCATGAACGGCCCAAAAAGAAACATAGAAATAACAGAAAACCCATCTGTTTAATTGATTGGACCCAAAGCACACCCATTCATGCTGGACAGACAGAAACAACCAGAGACAGGTAGTCTTCAAATAACCAGGCCCTGTGCAGGGCAGCCCCATGTAGAGAACATCACTATAATCCATGTACATACATACATACCCTTCACACTGTTCTCTTTCAGGTTAAGCAACATTATGCAAAATGTAAAAAGAGAGTAAGAGTGGTAAGCCAAAGAAATGAAAAGGCTGAGATAAGAAAAAGAAAAGGAAATAATATATATGGCTGGTGTGGGTCTTCCGGGCTGTGTCTGTGTTCCTGCACTCTGAAGATGCCGGTCACAGATGCTGGCGAAACGTTAGGAAACAAAACTTCCAGAACACGGCCACACAGCCCGGAAGACCCACACCAGCCATCGTATGCTGGCCGTGAAAGCCTTCCACAATACATAGAAATAATATATAGCTACAGTAAGTCTGGATTATGCCAACCCATTCACTATAAGGATGGATCATCGATGGATGATGGATCATCCGAACAGAGTTCTCCCTCGAGGCACAAATAACCAGGGTCAAATTATCCTACCTTGGACACATTGTGCGAAGACCCAGCTCTCTGGGAGAAGGTGCTAATGCTGGGAAAGGTGGAAGGGAAGAGAAGAGGAGGACAACCAGCAGCAAGTCGGAGGGATTCAGTTACAGTGGTGATGGGTGCTCCTTCAGAAGACCTGAAAGACCATGTTAGGGACAGATTGTCATGGAGAAAATCTATCTATGTGGCCACTAGGAATCCAAAACAACTTGATGGCACATAATCAATCAATCAGTCAATCAATCAACCAGTCAATCAATCAATCAATCAATCAATCAATTCACTATATCTCTCCACACCTTTCTATCCTTGCAGACCATCCTTGCTTCCACCACATCAATACCCTAATTAATATCTTAAAGTTGTCACCTCTCTCTTTTGGAGGATATAATCAGTTCCATCCAACCACTACTTTCTTTTGCTTTCAATCCATTCACTCTTCTTTCAAATATTTATTTTGGGATTCAATCCTTATTCATTCTCTCTAAGATCAAACCACCTCAGTATCCTTTTTTGCATTGGCCACTCTCTCTTGTATTCATCCATCACCCATTCATTCTTAACCCCATCTCTTCTTGCTTTACTCCACACTTCTGAAATAGCCCATTCGTGCTGCATTCAACATTTCTGTATTTCTCCTGACCTAACCAACTCTCACTGCTGTATAACTGCAATGCATAAATGCGTGTTTGACTGTTTAATTTTTTTTTTAAATTGCAAAATGGAAAATTGGCATATTGCAAAGCCAAGCATTACCAAGAATGTCTCTAAAGCTGTAAATGGCCCCTCTAAGCTTTTTTTTTTAAATGCAACTTGATGATTAGCTGCAGCCAAAGCCTTCTTTGGAAAATGGCACTGCCCAGAGTCACATTTGTGAGATGGGCAGCTATATAAATTTGACAAATAGATAAATAAATGGTCCCACCTGATCAGAAGGAAGACAAAGAAAACTAGGGAACATAGGAAGCATCTTGTAGGAAGCAGATGAGAGAGGGGGATGCCCTTTGTAAATGATAATGTACCCATAGCAAGCATTTTGTGAATGGGGGAGGCCCCTCAAAGGCAATTGTTTTGTGAGAATAGTCAGATCATGCTCTAAACATTTCAAAGGTGTCCGTTGCAAAAGTTCGGGAATCAGTGATGACGATGATGTGCCAATCCCAAATCAGGGGCTCCACTCTTAGTGACCACATAGATAAATTTTTATCCAGGAGGATCTATCTCCAAACTAGTTCTTCAGATCTTCCCATCACTACTGTATTTTAGTCCATCCACTTTGGAGCTGGTTGTCCTCTTCTGTTCTTTCCTTCCACCTTCCCAGAATTACAGATTTCTCCAGAGAACTGGGTCGTCACATAATATGTCCAAAATATGATAATGTGAACCTGGTCATTTGCGCCTTGAGTGAGAACTCTGGGTTGATTTGTTCTAAGATTCATGTTTGCTTTCTTGATTATCCATGGCATTCTCAAGAATCTTCTTCAACACCAGAGTTCAAAAGTGTCAATACACTTTCTATCCTGCTTCTTCAGTGGCCATTGGACGTCCTTGCAACAATCCCCAAGTGCAAAGTGAACTAAACTCAAGAAAACGGCCACATATTTATCTATCAAGTTTTAAATCCTCACTCATATACACCGGGAGGACTATACCTGCAGACATTCAACTGACCACTAGATGGAAGCAAAGAGATATTGAAAACTAACTCTTTGTTGCCCTCTAGTGATCATCTGGGATTTTGTAGCCCAGATATGGTAGCTCTAACATAAGATCAAGCAGGTTTGGAATGCTTCTCCCCCATCCTCATCACATCTGATCCTTTTCGGTCCTGCCACTAAAAATGCAAAATTAATCCACGATCTTAGAGGCAATTTTGTCCTTGGGGGCTTGCAGTGAACCCCAGTCTCCTCTGGCATCTTTAACATGCCCCCCGCCACCCAGAGCAGTTGAAGCAATCATGTATGGCAATGTTTCTCAACCTTGGCTACTTGAAGATGTATGGACTTCAACTCCCAGAATTCCCCAGCCAGCCATGCTGGCTGGGGAATTCTGGGAGTTGAAGTCCACACATCTTCAAGTAGCCAAGGTTGAGAAACATTGATGCATGGTGTAGTTCATTCATCTTCCTAGGATTACCTGATGTTCAGGATTCAGTTCCTGGAGAGGAATCCTAACAGACATCTGAAACCTTTCCAGCATATCAAAGACCAACCAGCTCAGTTTTAAGAGTAGAAGCTGCATTTTAATTTTCCTAAAAGCTCCAAGCACGTCAGTGATGCTGTGCTTGCAAGCATTCTGGAACAGCTAAATGTTGAGAAACAAACTGACAAGAAAAATCAGGCAGATGGTTCCCAGGTTATGGCTTTTATTATTTTAGCTGTCATGTATTTTACACTGGGATTGATGGCCAACTCTGCAGGAGAAGTACATCTTGAGTCCTTTTATGTGATTGAGAAGGTTTGCTCCACAGCCTTTTTTGGGGGTTGGTGTGGAGTTGCAAGAGAGAGAAGGAGAGAGAGAGATTGGAAAGCTAATTTGCTCTTTTGTGCAGACATCACAATAATGCAGGGTTCCTCAACCTGGGCAACTTTAAGAAGTGTGGACTTCAACTCCCAGGATTCCCCAGCCAGCCATGCAACATTTCTCAATCTCAGCACCTTTAAAGATGTGTGGACTTCAACTCCCAGAACTCCTCAGCCAGCATGCAGCACTGCAATAATGCCTAATAGATATGCCACAATTTTAGGTTGGTCTCTCCTTCCCTGCCCGTCAGTTTATTATCAATCTTCCTGCTGGTTTATTCCTGATTTTACCGTATACTTACTTGCTCAGCTTCCATCCATTGCTGTATCTTCTGGCTTTGTGGTTACATGCAATGGAATCCTTTCCCTCCTATAGATTACATTGGAGCTGAGTCCTCTGAGATAAATGAAGGAGGCAAGATCGGTTGGGTTGAAATGAAATATACCCCAATTTTTTGCAGTTGTAGGGCACAATTGAGAATGGGGAGCTTCAGGCTACTGCTTGATGGACCAGCTCTGTAGAAGGACACCTAGGAATAGCAGAATGTGAGAAATCAGATGCCTTGTCTATGTTACAAAAGAAAAAAACAGTTTCAGTGGATCTGCTGAGAGACTTGGGGCCCAAAAGACAAAGAGAGAAAACAGTTTTGACATAAGCTAGGGGTTCTGGGAATTGTAGTCCAGGCAGGATGCCAAATTGGGAAAACAAAACATGTAAAATAAGGGTAGGAACACATTTAAGATCCACCAGGAAGCAGAGGGTGGGTGTCCCTTTAGTTTAGCAATGTGGTGCAGGGTCTTACTTTCCAAGCAGCTTAAAATAAGAACATCTTCCCAAAAATAGGAATTCAGCTGATATTTGAATGGGTATTTCACCCCTGTAGGCTTTCGCTAAACAGCATCACATTTATTCTCATCGGCTGTAACCAATATTGCACACGTATTTATTTATTTAGCAACTTCGATGGCTGCCTATCTTATATAAGATAGTCCTAGGTGACCCACAATAACCTTCAGCACAAACAGAATAAATAAAACTGACCAAACCCCATGAGAACACCGTATACCCCAATCAGAGTGTTGCAATATCCCATAAACTCTTCACACTCTTGCCCTTGCTGGCCTCTGCAAGGAGCAGGTCTTCACTTGGCACATGCATGGGTGTATATGTGTGTACCAATGCTTATCGCAATGCATATCACTACCTTATGCGCTAGCGAATTTCATGGTTTATCTTTGCACAATCATTGCTATGTCCCATCGTCTAGCTTCATGATCAGGACAGAAGAAAAATCTCACCTTCTACTTTTTCTAAACCTGTTTATCCTGATGCTGCTGTGACCATTCTTACAATGGCTAGTTGCTGTGAATTGTGTCCTGTATAAGTTGGACCTTCATCCTTTGGCTGGTGGTTATCTCTGATTATTGCTTTTGGACCACTAGCAACCCATGGTTCATACCTTCCCCTTGTTGTGGGCAAGCCCTGATTTAAGATGCCTGTCTCATCCCTGTCCGACAGACTGCTACCTCAGTTAATCTCATTCTGTTGGTTTTGCAAAGGCATATCCGAGGGGCGGTCAAGAAAGACTTTGATCTATTTTGACCTGGTTCTCAATAATTTTTCTTTCCACTTGCCAGAGCAGGACAAAAAAGGGCTCCAAGCTTAGCTGCAAGTGAGAGAGTGGGTGTATATTTTGCTTTGATTTGCCAAAGAAATGAGCAGTGAAAATCCATGATTTTCAGTTGTGCCAGAAATAAAGGATTCTGTAGCCCTTCTGTACTGTGAGTCCATGAGGACCAGGGGTCCTTCAAGAAAGCTGGCTGAACAGAGATTTAAAACAGACAAAAGCAAGGAGTTCTTTGCCCAGTGTCTTGTTAACCTGTAGAATGTACGTATGTATGTATGTATGTATGTATGAAATTTATATGCCGCCCATCGTCCCCAGAGGGTGACTCTGGTATTGCCACAAGGTGTGCAGATGGCCACTAACTTGGATACCTTGAAAAGGGAATTGAATAAGTTCATGGAGGACAGGTCTGTTGGGGGTTATTGGTCTTGAAGATTCAGTGTTGCCTCTAAACTGGGGTTGGCATGTGCCATGTATCAGCTGCAGGGAACAATGGCAGGGGAAGAATAGTTCACCGTTTTCTGTTTGTGTTGTGTCTTAGGGTCAAAGCACCCTAAGCTTTGAATTGGCCCCTGATTGACCAGTTATGTGCCATTGAGTCAGAGTCAGCCCTTAGCAACCATGTAGCTAGACCTTCTCCAGGATGGTCTGTCCCCAGCCTGGCTCTCCAGGTCTTTCAATGGTGCACCCATCACTACTGTAAAGGAGTCCACCCACCTTGCTGTTAGTTGTCTTCTTTTTCCTTCCATCGTTCCAGCATTATGGACTTCCCAAGGGTGTTGGGTCTTTGTATAATGTGTCTGAAGTAGGATAATTCATCTTGTGACAACCTTGAGAGGTAGTCCAGACCAGAAGCACACCCAGACGAACTAATCCTACTACCGTATATTGTAAGGTTACATTAGCAAAATCTTGCAAGACTGAAAGTATTTCTCCACTCCTCTTTTTAGTCCCCGTGAAACTAAGGAGAGTTCTTTCTGAAACACTCCCCATGCTTTTCCCCCACCTATGGGCTAAGCTCCCCTTCATGGATCACTGCCTTGTCGTGGCGAAGGGGCTTGCGTAACTCAGTGAAGCCATGAGCTATACCGTGCAGGGCCACCCAAGACGGACAGGTCATGACAGAGAGTTCTGACAAAATGTGGTCCACTGGAGAAGGAAATGGCAACCCACTCCGGTATCCTTGCCAAGAAAACCCCATGGACAATGTCAAAAGGCTAAAAGATATGACGCCGGAAGATGAGCCCCTCAGGTCGGAAGGTGTCCAATATGCTACTGGGGAAGAGCGGAGGGCATTTCCAAGTAGCTCCAGAAAGAGTGAAGCGGCTGGGCCAAAGCCGAAAGGACGTTCAGCTGTGGATGTATCTGGAAGCGAAAAGAAGGTCCGATGCTGCAAAGAACAATATTGTATAGGTACCTGGAATGTAAGATCTATGAACCAAGGCAAGCTGGATGTGGTCAAACATGAGATGACAAGACTGAACATCGACATCTTGGGAATCAGCGAACTGAAATGGACGGGAATGGGTGAATTTAATTCGGGTGACCATTATATCTACTACTGTGGGCAAGAAACCCTTAGAAGAAATGGAGTTGCACTCATAGTCAATAAGAGAGTCGGAAAGGCAGTAATGGGGTACAACCTCAAAAACGACAGAATGATCTCAGTGCGTATCCAAGGCAAACCATTCAACATCACAGTCATCCAAGTCTATGCCCCAACCACTGATGCTGAAGAAGCTGAGGTTGACCGCTTCTATGAAGACCTACAACATCTTCTAGAACTAGCACCAAAAAAAGATGTCCTTTTCATCATAGGGGATTGGAATGCTAAAGTAGGAAGTCAAGGAGTAATCGGAATAACAGGCAAGTTTGGCCTTGGAGCACAAAATGAAGCAGGGCAAAGGCTAATAGAGTTCTGTCAAGAGAACAAGCTAGTCATAGCAAACACTCTTTTCCAACAACACAAGAGACGACTCTACACATGGACATCACCAGATGGTCAATACCGAAACCAGATTGATTACATACTTTGCAGCCAAAGATGGAGAAGCTCTATACAGACAGCAAAAACAAGACCAGGAGCTGACTGTGGCTCAGATCATGAGCTTCTTACTGCAAAATTTAGGCTTAAATTGAAGAATGTAGGGAAAACCACTAGACCACTCAGGTATGACTTAGATCATATTCCTTGTGAGTACACAGTGAAGGTGATGAATAGATTTAGAGGATTAGATTTGGTAGACAGAGTGCCTGAAGAACTAGGGACGGGGGTCTGTAACATTGTACAGGAGGCAGCAACTAAAACCATCCCAAGGAAAAAGAAATGCAAGAAAGCAAAATGGCTGTCTGATGAGGCTTTACAAATAGCTGTGGAAAGAAGGAATGCGAAAAGCAAGGGTGAAAGGGAAAGATATAAGCAACTGAATGCAGATTTCCAGAGAATAGCAAGGAGAGATAAGAAGGCCTTCTTAAATGAACAATGCAAAGAAATTGAGGAAAACAACAGAATGGGGAAGACTAGAGATCTCTACAAGAAAATTGGAGATATGAAAGGAACGTTTAGTGCAAAGATGGGCATGATAAAGGACAAAAAAGGCAGGGACCTAACAGAAGCAGAAGAGATTAAGAAGAGGTGGCAAGAATACACAGAAGAACTATACAAGAAAGATCTTAATGTTCCCGATGTCCATACTGGTGCGGTCGCTGACCTTGAGCCAGATATCCTAGAGAGTGAAGTCAAGTGGGCCTTAGGAAGCATTGCTAACAACAAAGCTAGTGGAGATGACAGTATTCCAGCTGAGTTATTTAAAATACTAAAAGATGATGGTGTTAAAGTGCTGCACTCAATATGCCAGCAAGTTTGGAAAACGCAACAGTGGCCACGGGATTGGAAAAGGTCAGTTTATGTTCCAGTTCCAAAGAAGGGCAATGCCAAAGAATGCTCAAACTATCGCACAATTGCACTCATTTCACATGCTAGCAAGGTTATGCTCAAAATCCTACAAGCTAGGCTTCAGCAATACATGAACCGAGAACTACCGGATGTACAAACTGGGTTTCGAAGAGGCAGAGGAACTAGAGATCAAATCGCCAACATTCGCTGGATCATGGAGAAAGCACGAGAGTTCCAGAAAAATATCTACTTCTGCTTCATTGACTATGCAAAAGCCTTTGATTGTGTCGATCACAACAAACTGTGGCAAATTCTTAAAGAGATGGGAGTACCAGACCACCTTACCTGTCTCCTGAGAAATCTGTATGCGGGCCAAGAAGCAACAGTCAGAACCGGTCATGGAACAACCAATTGGTTCAAAATAGGGAAAGGTGTACGACAAGGCTGTATACTGTCACCCTGCTTATTTAACCTATATGCAGAGTACATCATGAGAAATGCCAGGCTGGAAGAATCACAAGCCGGAATCAAGATTGCAGGGAGAATCATCAACAACCTCAGATATGCGGACGATACCACCCTAATGGCAGAAAGTGAAGAAGAACTAAAGAGCCTCTTGATGAGGGTGAAAGAGGAGAGTGCAAAAGCTGGCTTGAAACTCAACATTAAAAAAACTAAGATCATGGCATCTGGACCCATCAATTCCTGGCAAATAGAAGGGGTAGAAATGGAAGCAGTAACAGACTTCATTTATTTGGGCTCCAAGATCACCGCAGACGGAGACTGCAGCCATGAAATTAAAAGACGCTTGCTCCTTGGGAGGAAAGCTATGGCAAGCCTAGATAGCATATTAAAAAGCAGAGACGTCACCTTGCCGACAAAGATCCGCATAGTCAAAGCTATGGTTTTTCCAGTAGTAATGTATGGCTGTGAGAGCTGGACCAAAAAAAAGGCCGAGCGCCGAAGAATTGATGCCTTTGAACTGTGGTGCTGGAGAAGACTCTTGAGAGTCCCCTGGACTGCTAGGAGGTCAAACCAGTCAATCTTAAAGGAAATCAACCCTGATTGCTCATTGGAAGGATCGATAATGAAGCTCAAGCTCAGATATTTTGGCCACCTAATGCGAAGAGAGATCTCTTTGGAGAAGACCCTGATGCTGGGAAAGATTGAAGGCAAAAGGAGAAGAGGACGGCAGAGGATGAGATGGTTAGATAGCATCACTGAAGCAATGAGCATGAAACTGAGCAAACTCAGGGAGGCAGTGAAGGTCAGGAAGGCCTGGCGCAATATGGTTCATGGGGTCACGAAGAGTCGGACACGACTTAACGACTAAACAACAACAAAATGGGGTAAGCTGCCTCTTATCAGGCCGTTGCCAGATCTTCCTCCTGTCTCCCAAGGTCATTCCCAAATACCATCACATCTTCCTAGGGCTGAAAGAGAGTGACTGGCCCAAAGTTATCCAGCTGGTTTTGTGCCCAAGGCAGGTCTAGACCTCAGTTTCCTGGTTTCTAGCCTAATGCCTTTAACCATGGGATCACACTGGCTCTCTACATAACTGTTACAGTTGTGTAATTTGGGCCTGTTTTGATCCACACTGGAAATTTGAGATTCATAGAGAGCGTGCTTCGATTTGAATTGGCAGTTTGAGATTCAACAGCAAACCAACAGCAATCCATCATGAGGATCTTCAATGTGCCCTGAGGTGGTCTCCCAGTTGGGGAGAATTGGGATGTGCTGGGGGCAATCTTCCAGCATTTTTTTTTTTTTTTGAAACGGAAGCACTTCAGACAGCCTTGAATCCTCGAGTTGGAATGAGCCATCTAGTCCAACCCTTTCTTCAGTGCAGAAATCCAAGTTAAAGCATCAACTCATGATGAGGATGGTGGTGGTTGGTCTCACAGTCAGCCAGATGTTTAGACTGGATTTGGCATTTTTATTCACCTATCGAGTCCTTCCCAAGGACCTGGGATAGGCAGACGTTGCTTTTGATGGTGCTAGAGCAGAGTTGTCCAAACTTGTCCACTTTAAGATGAGTGGACTTCAACTCCCAGAATTCCCCAGCCAGCCATGCTGGCTGGGGAATTCTGGGAGTTGGAGTCCACTCATCTTAAAGTGGACAAGTTTGGACAACACTGTGTTAGAGGTATCACTGCATTATTATTTCTTCCTTCCTGGATCCTGCTTTGCTTTGAAAGACTTGAAAATGGTGGGATTTTGTTGGTTTGCACAGCATCTATAACTGATACAAAAGATCCGCTTTTGTTTATTTATACTTTTCTTTTTTAATGGAAACAAACAGAAGAAAAATATGGAATAATCCCTTGTATTTATTGTCTTGTCATGTTGGCTGTCTCACTGCTGCTCTTCTGTACCAGCTAGGATTTCTGAGATTGCTGCAATTTATACATTTCATCCATCAACCTATCAATCAACTCAAAAAATGGATGGGAATCGCTGAAAATATAAATACCGAATAATAAGAACAGGAAAAAAACCCAAACTCTCACGTGTTGGTGTAAGAAGAGACCTGCAGCCTATTGTTAAGCACAGGAATACTGTAAGTGTAGATCGGCTGCGGTGATTTCTTGCAATACATTTATACCCTTGTGCCACTTCCAGAGCAATTATAGACATCAATTCTGGCAAGTTCTAAAATCCAGCCATTAATGAAAAGGAAAGGGGGGGGGAACTGGTTCTCCTTCCTTAGCCTGTATTCCATAGCAGAAAACCAGGCTGCTACACCATGCCGTGCAACTGTTTTCCCACTACAGCAGCAAGCATCTTAACATTGCTGAAAAATCACATAGAAGTTTAACGAAAGCAATGTCAATCGTGCCAGACAGGGGTTCCACGGGGAGGGGGGTTTAAAAATATTGACACGACAGCTGCAGACGCTCTACCCTTTTACGTGGACTGCGGATGTGACGCAGATGGAAAGGGGTGCGGTTTAATTATGCGGTTGCAGCACCATCTCGACTTGTTTCAACACCCCCCTGCGGACACCCCTGTCTCAATAGGCGAGGGGTGTGTGTGTGTGTGCGTCTGTGTGTATGCAAGGATTCAATTTCCGGAGTTATTCTAGTCGAGGAACATCTTGCCTATTAACTAAGTTGTTGCTTTGTTCTTGTGTACTTGGCACTACCTCTCATTCTGCCCCTACTATAAATCAAGAGTCAGATAAATTCTTTAGTGGTAGGAGAGCCGTCAAGCAGATTGTTCCAGCCTGGATTTGCAAATGGATACACACAAATAAGGAGAAGGCAGATACTTCAGGGGTCTCCTGGAAGTGACGCCCTGTTGTTGATTTGGAGGGTGGTTGATACTGGCCCACGGATACCCCCCTCTGCACCCCCACCAAGGTTGCCCTGTCAATCCAAAATTAGCAGAGCAGGGGATTGAGGATGTGAAGAGGATGCCGAAGGTCTTGCGGGAAGCAGTTGTGGGGGACGTTGCCGCCGAGATGAATAAAGATATATTCGCTTTTATGGAGAAGAATTTTGAATGAATTGCCAGACTTGGAACATTTGCACTGTATCTGCACAAATACGGCTGCTTAATTGCCCACAAGTGAAATGATTAAAATTGGATCTTTGTTAAATGGATTTTCAAAAAGGGTGTTTTTGAATAGGGATTGATGTGCAATTAAGATTGTGTGTAAGACTCACAACAGTGTTTCAATCTCTATTATGAACAGACAATGCTTTTGAATGCAGACAGATGTGCTAGGAAACCAGTTACAGATCTGGGGTAACACAGTCTTCCCAGTCGTGTTTCAGAAGATTGTGCTTTTGAATGGATTGTGCGGCTCTGTTGACCTAGTTCGGTTTTGATAGGCCTGTGTCTCGTTATGTTTTCGTGCACCACTTGCTTGCTGCATTATGATCGACTGCCTGCCCATTTTCTGCTTTTTTGCTCCTGTTTTTATTTAAGTTTATCCTCCAATATTTTAGTTCCAGTTGCATGGATCCTGGGTGATCATACCATAGACTTCAAAGATTTTTCAGATCTCCCTCTCTGAGGAAGAAGAAACAGAGACGCCCACCCTCAAAGAAGGGAACTTGCTTTCCCAGATTTCACCATGAGATTCTAGAAGAACCTGCAGCTAGCACTTCTCTACAGTTGCAACTTTGCCACTGGAGAGTTTTAAAAGAAAGCATTCTGCGCATGTTCCATGAGCTTGCTGGAGAAATTTGTGTGTTTCAAATACATCTCATGTCTCTAGAGAGAGGGAGGGAGGGAGGGAGGGAGGGAGGAAGGAAGGAAGGAAGGAAGGAAGGAAGGAAGGAAGGAAGGAAGGAAGGAAGGAAGGAAGGAAGGAAGGAAGGAAGGAAGGGAGGGAGGAAATCCATGTGGCTTCTGCTATTCAGAAACAACATGACATTACAAAAAACAGTTCTTGCTCCTTCCTTCCTTCCTTCCTTCCTTCCTTCCTTCCTTCCTTCCTTCCTTCCTTCCTTCCTTCCTTCCTTCCTTCCTTCCTTCCTTCCTTCCTTCCCCCTCTCCTCCCTCCCTTCCCTCCTTCCCTCCAGAACTGCTTCACCAATGCATTGCTACTGATAATGATTTTTTAAATGATTCAGTAGTGCCGTTCTCCTTGTTTTATTTGTTACGCTTGCAAACAAACTAGGGCAATCAATACATTTGGAAAAATGGCTCCTTTCAAACAACAACAGCAACAGGAAAGACACAGTTGGGGATGATGGAGGAATCTGAAAATTAGTAATAATAATAATGGAAATGCTCTGCTGAGTCCGAGTCGACACTGTCTTTTCTCTAGGCTGAACGGCAGAGAAATCTGCTGTTTCAGTTGTTAAGCAAAACCAACTTTCTGTCCCTTGCAGCTACATTCTCACCTCGTGAATGGGAACCAGGGACTGAGAAAGGAACATGGGACTTAATTATACTCAATAAAGAGAAATCAATTAACTGGCTGCTGTGATCCTAGGTGCAGGATGTCTGCTGAATTGCAGCTGCTGGTTTTTCCTTTCTCCGTTGTTGAATTGCAGGAAAACAGGGCATTTCTGAGCTCTCTACTCAGTTATCAAAAGATTAGCACATGCATGCAGGTGGTCACCAATTCAATGTTTCAGATGAAGATTTTAAAAAGAGGGAAAGAAAACTCCATTATGTTTCAGGTCAATGTGTTTATTTTTATTTAACCGATTTGTACAGCCTCCCCATGAGACTCTGTGTGGCTTCTACAAGAAACAATCAAGATAAATCTGACCCCCCTTCATACCCTCTTCTGATGGGAGCTTACTCATCCTGGTCCCAATGCTGGGGGCGGGGGGATAGCTAAGTTTTTAAGGCCTTTCTAGGGGCAACCAAACATTGGGGGGGAGATCATTCCAAAGGAGAGACACCACTATTGAAAAAGCACACTTTCTGGATCTCATCAGGTGTTTCCAAGGAGAGGACCTACAGCCTTGCTACCCTATTACAGTGAATGGGACAGGGAGATGTCCTTAAGCTAAGGTTAGTACCAGGGAATTTTGTTTTAAGTCTCGACTGGGAGATATTTACTCTTCAACCCTTTGCTCCAATTTGGTGCTCAAAATGCATATATTTGGGGAATATTTGGGCATGGCCAAAACACACCGAAACTGTACTCCCAAATGCCCAACTTTAGGAAAGATTGCCTAGACTTTGAGAGAGAGAAAAGTTTTATAGAAATGCACATACTCGCTGAAGTTGCATGGAGAACGTGAATTTCCTTGCCAATTCTACTTCCACTCCCAGCATGACTTGAATTTTGAATAGACAGACTTGCAGCAATAGAAGGACATGCAAATTTGCACCAGACAGGCTCTGGGGGGTTAGCAGATTATTGTTATAGACACAAATCCCATTTGAGACAAGGAGCTGCCTTGTGAAATGCAGCATTGGTTATAAGGAGACAAAACACAAGGGCAAAACTCTCAACTTTCATAGGAGCTCAGAAGGGAGCAATATGACTTAATATCTAAGTCTTACGTTTCCAGCAATCTTGAGTTATATGCGCTTTCGTTATCATATTTCAGATGCTGGAGAGAACAAAAAGATTTTTCACAGCAAGCCACTCCTGAATCCATAGTAGGAGGAAGCAGCAATAAACATGCATTATCCTTGCTGTTTTGTGATTAAGCATGAATGTACTTCAAGGCGTCTCAGTGGGAGTATGTGACCATCAATACAGACAACAAATTACGGCATTCCCATTTTTGCAAGGGCAACGTTTAAGCGAGAGCCCGTGGTGGGTCACCCATGGTTTCAGAAACATGAAGAGATTATGGAGGATACAGGAATGTCCAGATGAGTGTGTGTGTCAAGACGATGGCTGCAGCTGTGTGATCAAAGTTCTGGGGCACAGATAACATGCTCCCTACTGATATATAAAGGGAATCTGGATGAATAAATAACCCCCAAATTTGGTGCTTGTTTCATATTTCATCAACAAAGTCATCCAATACGAGATGTGCCAGGTGAAAAAGCAATCAGCCCCAACGTTAGCTGCGAGAACTGTGAGGAAATGGTTCCTGAAATTAGGGATCAATCTCTCCCATCGCTGTGTAGGACCCCTTGGTCCATTCCTCCCACTAAACTCAGTAACATCTGAGGATTTCCTGCCATGATCTGTTCATCTCCCACCTTGCCCTGCCATTCCACCAGGGTGTCCGTTTGGGCTTTATCTTGGCCATTCCGAAATGCTGAATCTGTTCTTCCTCATTCGTTCACTTGTAGATTTCTTATAGGTGAGAGAGCCTCCTGCGGTGTGATCTACTTGAGTTTTGGTTGATGGACAGAGGGCCTGACATTCTCCTGTCAAACTCTCTGATACAAAGTCAAATTCAAGTTTCCTTCAAGGACGACAGGTCATCCAAGTCCCAAAGCAGCAGTATGTCCCAAACTGTGACATGACTCCCTCCCAACTTGATCATTGGTATGAGGTTCTTCTTGTGGAATATGTTGTAGCTTGAAATCCACCTCCTTCTCTCCTTTCTGGCTGTAGGTCTGTGCTGAACTGTAGGATGTCATTACTTCAACATCACCTTATCTGCTGCTGTTTTAATCTGATAAGGCTGCCCCTGAAAATTGCAGAGCTGCATTTCACACTTTTATAGCAAAAGAATCATTGCTGAGAAAGTTTCCGTGTGATTTGGAACTGAACAATTCCCATTTTTTTTCTGTTGGGAACATGACAATAATAAGAAGGAGGAAGATGGAAACAAACAGCCTTCAGTTCAGTTGAAGTCTTCATTTTTGTGGCATCTCTAAAAAACCAGCAGTGATGGAGTTACAGTGTTTTGTTCTTCAGCATCCGGCCACATTGATGAACAAAATGGAACATGAAATAATTTCTTCCAGTTCTCTGAGCCCTCTCTTTTCCATGCTTTGCACAATTAAAATATAGTGAAGAAAATGCAGCAAGTTCCACTGGCAGAATTTTACATAAGAGGACAAATCTATTTGTCTCTTCTTTATAGAGAGCTGAATCATAAACTGCATAGATTCTTAAGAAGAAGGAAATCCCCATCTTTTCTCACTTCCTTAATCTCAAGAAGCACCAATAAACCATGAGAGTTGCTAACTCAGTTCTGTTTATGCTGCAGCATTCTAGAGCACTGTTTCTCAAGCTTGGCAACTTTAAGATGTATGAAGTTCAACTCCTAGTATTCTCCAGCCAGTGTGCTGGCTGGGGAATTCTGGGAGTTGAAATCCACACATCTTCAAGCTGCCAAGGCTGAGAAATACTGTTCTAGAATTACCGATAGAGCTTTCCCCCCTTTTGATGAAAAGAGACCAATCATAGGGTCATAGACATAGAAGAGACCTTGGAGGTCTTCTAGTCCAACCCCTGGCCAGGGCAGGAATCCTTAGATGATCCCAGACCAATGGCTTTCCAACTTTGCTCAAAGGCCTCCAGTGATGGAGACTCCACTGGTTGTTCCACTGCTTCATAGCTCTCATGGGCAGGAAATTCCTCTTCCTTTCAAGTTTAGATCTCAGCCTAGAAAACTTCCACCCATTTGTTCATGTCCTATTGTTGAGTGCTATGGAGAACAAAGCCAATGCCCTCTTCCTTGGGAGAGCCGTTCAAGTATTGGAAGATTGCTATCATGTCCTCTCTTATCATTCTCTTCTTTAGGCTAATCATACAGATAGTCCTTGACTTACGACCATTCATTCAATGACTGTTCAAAGTTATGATGGTGCTTAACGAATGGTGGTTACGACTAGTCTTTGGAGTTACAGCTGTCCCAGGACCCCTGTGGTCACATGATCACAATCTGGGCACTTGGCAACCTGTTCACACTTACAATGGGTTGCCGAGCACCCTGCGATCATGTGATTGCCATTTGCAATCTTCCTTCCTGGCTTCCCCAGAAAGTCAATAGGGAAGCTGGCAGGGAAGGTCACAAGTTGCTCAGGTAAGTCTCCCCACCCACACGCCCTCCCCAGCACTTCTGTGGTCATGCAGCACTGGCAACTTGTGCCCCCCATGCCCCCTCCCTGACCTGTATGGCGCCTTTTGTGCACTCCTCGCACCCTTACACACCTTCCCCAACCATCTCCCACACTACCATGCACCCCCTCGTTCCCTCCCCTACCCAGCAGCAGCCACTCACCTGCCTCGTGGCCTGGGACTTGCAACTTCCTGCTGGCTTCCCCATTGACTTTGGTTGTGGGAAGCTGGCAGGAAGTTGCCTTGCCTAACAACCATGTGATTCAGTTAATGACAGCAACTGGGACTGCAGGGATTGCCATCATTAAGCAATGCTGTCGCGCTTTATGACTGCATCACTTAGCGATGAAAATTCTGGTCCCAATTTTCATCATAAGTTGAGGATTACCTGTATCCAGTTCCTTCAACCATACTTTATAGGTTTTAGCCTCCAAGCTCCTTGCCATCCTTGTTGCTCTTCTCTGCATTCTTTCTAGATCCTCAGCATCCTCCTGGAATTATGGCTGCCAGAAATGGACATAGGATTCCAGGAGTGGAACTATCACTTCCCATAACCTTGACATTTGTAGATGCTTCAAAATGCTTGCACTGGAAATGTTTGGCAATGAATATCACACCTAGTAATTGTATGAATGGCTTTTCATAATTAAGAAATGAGGGGACATATGATGTACAGGTAGTCCTCACTTAGTGACCACTTGTTCAATTACTGTTCAAAGTTGCGACAGTGCTGAATGGGTGGTACTTACGACTAGTCCTCAAAGTTCCAGCTGTCACAGCACCCCTGCAGTTGCATGATTGTGATTCAGGCACGTGGCAACCAGCTCACACTTATGACTGTTGCAGCATCCTGCGGTCACATGATCACCATTTGCAACCTTCCCTGCCAGCTTCTCACAGGCAATCAATGGGGAAGCTGGCAGGGAAGGTTGCAAGTCATTCTGGTAAGTCTCCCTGGCCTCCCTGTGCTTGCACGGTGCCACACCCTCCTTTTCTGGCCTCCCTGCGCTCACGCTGACCCATGGCCTCCTTCCCCCAGCCTCCCTGCACTTGTGAATGGCCTGCGTTGGGCCCCTTGTTCCTTACCTGGGACTCCTGCTGCTTTCCGCTTAACAACCTGCGCATCTTGGGGTTACGATGGCAACCGGGACTGCTGGGATTGCTATCACTAAGCAATGTGGTCATGTGATGTCGCGCTTTACAACCGCATCACTAAGCAATGGCAATCCTGGTCCCAATTGCCATTACAACCCGAGGACTACCTGTACAGAGGTGCAGAGGCAGCCCTCCCGCTAAGGGTTGATCTGCAGAACCATTTCGTGAGGACAGCAACCTGTCCTCCGCCACCCCCATCCCTCCACTCATGGCCCCAGAAGTCAATCTCTGCTCATTGTCTCGTGCTTGTGTCAAGAGTATTTTTTTTTTTCTGACTTGTTTTCTTCAGGTGGTGCTGCGTGCCTCATTTTATTGACAAAGCCTTCTACTTCAGTTGGCCACTGTGCCCTGTGGGGGGAACACCCCAGTCCTCTGGTCACTTGCCTTGCCCTCCAAGGCCAATTTTTAAAAAGTTCATTGATGAAACAACGAAAAAAATTGAGCTTTTTTTTTTAACAAAAAAACCAAAACAAAAACCCAGGTATACTTAGTGCAAAATGGACCTCTCTTTGTTTTGTAAACCTAGGTGAAATTAACAGGAATTTTGGCACTTTCCTCTTCTAGCCCAAGTGAAAAAAATAAAATAAAATGGTGGTCCTTCTCCTTCTCCTTCTCCTTCTCCTTCTCCCTCCCC
Source organism: Python bivittatus (assembly GCF_059951505.1). Taxonomy (NCBI): domain Eukaryota; kingdom Metazoa; phylum Chordata; class Lepidosauria; order Squamata; family Pythonidae; genus Python; species Python bivittatus. The sequence goes on along the minus strand of NW_028277098.1, from coordinate 99,402,596 downwards.
CCTTCCCTCCCTCCATCCCTTCCTTCCTTCCTTCCTTCTCTCTCCCCTTCCCCTTCCTACCTTCCTTAGCTGTTGTAAACGTGGCCCAGACAGAACATCAGGCTAGCACCTCCAGTGGAAGGGAAAGAAGAGAGGAAAGTTGAGGAATTGTCTTGCACCTAGGAATGAATAACAATGTCATCCTATTTTGGGGGTGGGGAAGGGATCAGAATTTTGGTGCCTTGTTAAAAAAAAATTGGAGACAGTGTCTTTTTCTGCAGCAGCTTTTCAGCGTGACAAATTTCATGACTTTGCTGGCTCTCAAAGTGACTCTGCTTTGCACAATCCTTCTATGATGCTTCACCTCTGTTTCTTAAATATCTGCCACAGGAATGTGGGCTTGCAGCTGCATTATGCTCATGCACATCGTCAGAGGGTGTTCCTTCCAAAGCATCATCAATGCGTCAGGCCTTTTGCAGAGAGCGCATCAGCCTTTGTGTATTCTAAGCCATGTCTTTCCAGCTGATTGCGTGATAAAAAGGCTTTATCTATGCGGAAAAAGAGGGAGAGACAGGGAGAAAGAAAGAACAGGGGATCACTCTATTTCTGTCTTGCTTTTGTTTCAGAGATACCCTGTTTAGCACTTTGGATTTCAGGTGCAGGTGAAGCTTGGAGATGACTTTCCTTTTGTTCTCTTAAGACATTCTTCCTTTGCTTTTTTTTGTGACTGGCTTTCATCCAAACCCACAGATTCCAACATCAAAGAGACGGCTTGCATTTCTGATAGTCCAACTCAAACAGCTGGAAGAGAGGAGCAATGGGATTGCAATAGATTTCACATAAGGGTGGGACACATGAAGGAGGAGATGTTCAGATGCTTGCTCCATCCTGACCCTGCTAGTAACAGAATCAGTCTATATTCACCTCTGTCTTCACCTAGGACAGGTCCTAAAGCTGTAAGAGATGTTGCAAGACTTCCCTTGTCTGTTGGCATCTAGTATTTAAATGGACACTGAACCTGCAACTAACTCCCTAGCCACACCCTTGGTTGGCAGGCATGTCCAGTTATCAACCTGGTTGAGGTCTCTGTTCTCTAAATATACCATTTCTAAATTTCTGTGGAGGCCCTTCCAACCAGATGGTTTGGTGCAGGATGAGCAGATCATGGGGTCTGTGCTGTCAACACTGGGTGGTGTGGTGGTTGAAGATACTGCCTGCAACATTTATGGTGGCTTGCAGAGTAACCAGATGAAGGCAGTGAAGTTGCAAAGCATGTGTGCACTTTGTTCTGAGGTGCAGGGGCTTCGTGAGAGAGATGGTGGGTAAATGAGTGGTTATTACAAGGATATACAATGTTGGGCTCTCTAACTGTTCATTCCTTGCTAGGAGTATTCACAGATCTTTCGCCTTGGGACAGGAAGCTATTAAAAAGTAAGGAGTGGCTGTTAGTCACTGATGGATTATGTACCATCAAGTCAATGTCAACTTTTAGTGATCACATAGGTAGATTTTCTCCATGACAATCTGTCCCTGGTTCTTTAGCCCTTCCACTGGTGCCCCCCTTGTCACTATAACTGAGTCCACCAGCTTTACTGCTGGTTGTCCTCTTCTTCTCTTTCCTTCCACCTTTCCCAGCATTAGAGCCTTCTCCAGAGAGCTGGGTCTTTGCATAATGTGTCCGAAGTAGGATAATTTGAGCCTGATCATTTGTGCCTTAAGGGAGAATTCTGCGTTGATTTGTTTGATGATCCATGTGTTAGTCATTGCTAGTCCTCTATTCATACACCTGTCTCCTCACACCTCCAGTTTATGTTGGGAACATTATGCAGGTTTGATGTTTTGTGAAGCAGACTAGCAATTCCCTCTTTGGCTTGACTTGGTGCAGTTCTGTATTTTTTTCCCCAGCTGTTCTGATTTAGCTTGATGGAACAAAAATGGTTTTTGATTTTCTTTTCCACAAATTAAAATGCTGCTGAAATTTTCTCTGGCGGAGCATGGGATTCTTTGTTTTCAACTGAAGAACAAGCTGCTGAGGGATATATCTGAATGATTTACCACACCCTACCATCTCTCCCAGTGGTCTGCAGCCTTTGATTCCATTAAATCCCAGACAGGCATGGGGCTTTGATTGTGCAGTTGTGACAGCCATACTGACTTTCTTGACTCCCCTGTAGACACCCTTGATCCCAAGAAAAAGCCCCAGGAGGAAGCTTCTCTAACTGTAGATCACAACGTTAGTGAGAAAGAGAGACCCTGGGTTGATGAAGTGGCAAATTGAAAAGTCTTAGCAGAGTCCATTCAAAAGGTATTCTAAACCTTATTGGAGATGATGCTGCAGGTTTTCCAATCATGAATTAGATTTTTTCCCCCCTATCCACTTGGGTCTTCTCAGACACTGACCCTATTCCCTCAATACACTCAACGCAGTCAAATTGTGCCAGCTGGGTGAAAAATCAACTCTTTAGAATAAAGGCTCAATGCACTTTCTCCAAGAAGCACCTAACATCCCACAAGCCTTTGTGCTGGGAGGGGAGGGGTTTAAAATTGGCAAGATCCATCCCCCTTGCTGCTGGGCGTCCTCTTCTCTTTCCTTCCACCTTTCCCAGCATTAGAGCATCTCCAGAGAGCTGGGACTTTGCATAATCACAAGGCCAGCTTCCACCGTGCCTCCTTTGTATCCATGTATCAACATCTTATGCAGGTTCAGAGGAGCAGGGCTGACATTACGCCAACGTTGACACCACCTTCCCTTGTAGATACTGCTGGTGCCAGGAAAGCAATGACATAGCTTCATTACATCATTCCCTACTTCCCTAGTGAGGAGGCTGGCCTTCAAGATAGACCAGATTAGAAAACCAAAGTCATGCAGGCCAATATTACTTTTATTATAAAGATATAGTAACAGAACCTTGCAAATCTGAATGTGCTTCCCCCCCCCCCCTTTATCTTTGTGAGAACTTGGGAGGGTCTTGTCTGAGACGCTTTCTCAGGATACAGTTCTGCCCTGGACTCATATTTCTTTTATCTGACCATTGCCTTGGTTGTGGCTCTTCCTCCTCTCCCTCAAGGCCATTCCCTCTGTCCACTACAAGTCAGCATACTGAGAAATCCGCTTTATCTGGAAAGTCCCAGGTTTGTTTCCTGCCCTTGAAACATTTGCCATAGGACCTATTTGTCCAAAGGTTAGCTATTCATGGATGCGGTGTGGTGGTTTGAAGCCCAGCTAGGCATACAGGAGACCTAGAATTGGTCATTCTTCATCCACACACACCCATTTCAAAATATCAGTGTTCATATATTTCACAGAGATGCAGGAACATTTAAGGGGATGGGTCAAAAAAAGTCAAGATAGTAGGTGCAACAACCTGCAGGATGAATAAGGTAGACACTGGGCAACTCCAGTGAAATCCTTTTAAGAGCTTCTTGAAGCCATTTCTCCAGACAAAGGTCTTTGGGGCTTCTTCTATAATGTTCTTTCAGTGTTTACAACCCTGGGATCCCCGTGTAGAGGTCTCCCATCTATGTATCCATGAGACCCAACCCTGCTTAGCTTCCCAGCCCAGATGAGATCAGCCAGCCACTGCTACCTGTTCTGCTCTGTGTAGAGAAATAATATTGACTTGCCTTACATGCTGTTCTAAGGATTTTAAATATAAAGTGCTGCAATGTATTTTAAACACTTGGCTTATTGTACAAACACCAAGTGCTGTTTTCTCAATAGCCAAGCTGAATTAACTGACACTGCCGAAGGAAACAGGACAGATGCAGACAGTGCATCTTAGAGCAGACAGTGTATGTTTTGATCCAAACCTGATCATTGCATTTCCAACAGGTTTTAGCATATGAGCTGTCCACTTTAGCAATCAATAGTGAGGTAACAAACCAAAATGTCTTTCTCTAAGCACAGTTGGAAAACAGTTTCCCCCAAGTATAACAGTTGGTGTGAATTTAATATTCTTCTTCCATTGAAATGTCCATGGTTGCAAATTAATGAGCGTATCGAATTTCTGCATCCATTTGAATCTGTAGTCTTTCATTTGTTCAATTTCTGAGTCATATTCCATGAACAATTTATAAAAAAGACCCAGCACATGGTCCACATGTTGCATTATGAGGTTTTCAAATTCAGTTAAATCCCCCTCGCTTTTGCAGTTGCTTTAAAAATATACTGTTTGTTCGAAGAGATCAAAACCAGTCAGATGGTTCTGCTCTTTCCAAAGAGAGACTCTCAAAAGAGTTTATCTTTGTCCTGTTAAAAAAACAAATCTATACAACTTATAGTCTTTCTACTGATCAAATTCCTTTGTGCTTTCCTCTTCATGAAAATAAGTAATCGATAATGAAACAAAAAGTAAATCTGGACTGATTCTTTTCCTATATTTTCCCCAAACTTTTAATATGTTGCTCATGATAGCATATCTCTCATAAACTGTTTATTTCTGTTTGTATCAGTCTAAAGATTTTTCAGCAGTGTATCTGGAAGTCCTGGTCCCTCAGGGCAGGTCATCCAACTTTTGGATGATATAATCCAATCTGTAATCCAAGTTAAACAGCTAGTTGGATAATATAGTTTTAAATTCAGGCGCCCAGACCTCCTCTAACCCTGAAGTATCTTGAATTCAATCCCTGGTCTTTTATTAGACCATATAAAATGTGTTACTTGTCTCTGCCAGTCATTTAAAATTTTCAATTTTTATGGGAATCATTTGGAACAGAGAATTAAGACTTTGTAGGATGTTCATTCTAATGGCTGCAATTCTTCTTAACAAAGACAGTTTTAATATCTTTAAAAAATTGCCGTTATATTTTTCCAGATCTGTGAATAATTATTTTTTAAATAGGTTTTATTGCCTTTTGTCCTTGCTTAGTGACCACAATTGGGACTGGCTACTTGGTCATTAAACAAAGCAGTTGCTAAGTGAAACCAGGACTGTGCTTCTGATCTTACTTCAACTTTCCTTTGCTTTACAGACCTGTGAAGGTCATCAGTGTGAGGATTGGTCACAAAGTTACTTTTTTAACACCATTATAACTATGAATGGTCACCAAATGAGGCAGTCACTAAATGAGGACTACCTGTATTTTCAAAAGGCCCCCTCCTGGTGATCTTAAAAACCAGATAGGTTTGTAGCAAAAGAGCCAATCCCTTAAAAAACCAGATGCTCAGCCATTTCAGCATGGGCAATGTGTGACCCCTATTCCTTGCACAGATGACCAGCCTAGCTGCCACATGATGCAAGCTGCAACTACAACTTCCAGACATTTTTCAAGGGTAGCCCCACATACAGCAAATTATAGTAGTTAAGATAGGATTTAATCAAGAGATGGTCATCAAATCTGATTGAATGAGAAAGTGTCTCCCCTATGAGTTAGATCAGATCAGGAAACAGACTCCACAGAAAGACAAGAACTATACAGGTAGAACTCTACAAGTAGTCCTCAGTTAGTGACCGTAATTGGGACCAGCAACTGCATCACTAAGCAATGTAAAGTGAAAAATCACATGGCCATGCTGATTTATGTCAGTAGTTCCAGCAGTTCCAGTTGCAGTTGTTAAGCAAATCACAAACAGTCATTAAGTGAGACATCATGTAACTGTGACATGTGATTTCCTGCCAGCTTCCCCATTGATTTTGCTTGTCAGAAGCTGGCAGTGAAGGTTGCAAATAGCGATCACATGACCACGGGATGCTGTGACCATCATAAACGCGTGCCAGTTGTGAAGCACCCGAATTGCAATCATGTAACTGCGAGGACACTGCAATGGCTGCAACTTTGAGGACTGGTCATAAGTCTCCTTGATTAGCACCATTGTAACTTTAAATGGTTGCTGAACAAGTGGTCGCTAAGCGGAGACGACCTATACTTTCCCTTATTCTTGGGCTCAACCCATGCTTCTGTACCTGTGGTTGTCTTAACAGCTTCTGGATGGTTTCTCCAAGATTATCTCCATTGGCTCCCTATGCTCAGGGCCAGTATACCAAGATGCTCCCTGCCATAGCTGCCACCAAGAGACAGCTGTGGATTTAGGAGCACTCTCAGACTGAGAACCTGCTTTTTCAGTGTAGGAAGAAAGGAAGATGACCGTGACAGAGATATGCAGGCTCTGTTGCTGAAGCAAAGGGGGCTGAAGTATTTTTAAGTCCAGAATGTCCAAATAATGTTTGGATGTGGCTCATACAGACACCTCCCTAATTCACTGAACGATAAGAAAGAGGAAGAGGTACAGCACAATTATATTTGCAAGAATCCTGTTATTACAGCCAATCTTTAAAAGTAGTTTTAGCCATCCTGTGGAGCTGATTTCCTGGTCTGGTCTACCTGATGGGGCTGACATTCAGGGAGACTACAACTTCATCCAAATTCTCATATTAAGACAATATTTACATGAACCTCATCTTCAGACAATGGCTGGATTCTCACAACATGCTGATCCATAAGCTAACCAACCACATTTGAGCCTAGCTTAATATGTGATGGATAACTAAGAAACAAACAAATGGATCATAGAAAAAAATCAATCTAGAGTTCTTACTCAAGGTGCAAATGACCAGACTTGAATTATTATATTTTGGACATGTTATGCAAAGACCTGGCTGTCCATATTGCTGGGAAAGCTGGAAAGAAAGAGAGGAAGAGGAGGGAATCCATCAACAAGGTGGATGGACCTAGTTACAGCTATGATGGCTGCACCGTTGGAAGACATGAAGGGCCAGGTTGGGGATAGATTGTCATGGAGAAAATCTATTTATGTGGTTATGAAGAGTCGACACCAACTTGATGGCATATAATCAATCACAAATGTAAGATCTGCACTGGCTTCTTACCTGCTTTTGTGTACCATTCAAAGTGCTGGTTTTGTCCTTTAAAGCCTACATGGCTGGGCACCAAGGTACCTCCAGGAGTGTCTTCTCCATCCAGATTCAACCTGCCTGACGTGTGGCTCCCAGGAGAATCTGCTAGTCGCTCTCCATTTTTGTGAGATGAAGGTGATGGAAACCCACCAGCACTTTTTCCGTCACTGTGCTGGTGCTTGGGAAAACATTTCCCCTGAAATCCATTTCGGCCCCACTTAATGAGCTTATATGATTAAAATTCTAGTCTAATTTTAAAATTTAAAATTAAAATGATGAAAAACCGAAATATTTCAGAGGGCCTTTGAATTATGAATGCTGCCATATATTTCATTATTCTTTGCATTTTCTGATTGCTCATTTGGTTTTGAAAAGGAATATAGCGCTGACTGTGAGAATAGCGAGGAATGAGCAAGCTATTAAGAGTAGTTAGAGAGAAAGGAAGGATGAGGAAAAAACTCCAGATAACTCCACTTTGCTTTTGTTATCTTGAGGGTGCGTGTAATATTCTTAGACAGTAGTACTCAAACATGTACTGCAACCAGTTAGAGGGATCAGTTAGTGCAGTGTTGTCCAAACTTGGCCACTTTAAAATGTGTGGACTTCAACTCCCAGAATTCCCCAGCCATTCCTGGAATCCCTGCCATGCCTGGTTCTTTATCTAGCCTACCTCGCAGGGCTGACATCAACGTTGGAAGTCTATTCAAGTTTTTCTCTGTCTCATCTTATACTAAACAAATATTGTTTGGCGTTTCTTTCTCACCCTTCCCTCATTCTCAGGACAGTGTAACCTTTTCTCAAAGTTTGTCCTGAACAGCTCTCACGTTCCTTCCCCAAGGTCATCTCTACATTTCTTTACCGGATTTTATTTTATTGGGTTACATTGTGGTTTTAATGTTATTTAGTGACTGTTTATCCTGGACTTATATTTTGTACCTTGGACATTTGATTGGAATTTGCTGACTGCAACTGAGTCTGTTGATTGTGGTGGGCAGAAATTGAATAATGGAACCTTTCTGGTATAGGGCCTCGGTTAGCAACTTAGCCGTGCCAGATGAATCTTGGAGGCCAGCCTCATTCCCTTAGACTGGACTGCAGGCCTGTGACATGACATGAAATATGGTATGCAGAAGTCATCTGTTGCGATTGATCTTGCCGGCTGTAAATATTCGCAAAGGCACACATCAAGTTTAGAAGAAGACTGATGAGCAGAACTGAGAAACCCATGAAGAAATCGATGCAGCATAGTGGGGAAAGTGTTAGATTCAGATCCCTGCTTTTCTATAAAAAAGGAAAAGAGAGGGAGGGAGGAAGGAAGGAAGGAAGGAAGGAAGGAAGGAAGGAAGGGAGGGGAGGGAGGGAGGGAGGGAGGAAGGAAGGAAGGAAGGAAGGAAGGAAGGAAGGAAGGAAGGAAAGGGAGGGAGGGAGGGGAGGGAGGGAGGAAGGAAGGAAGGAAGGAAGGAAGGAAGGAAGGAAGGAAGGAAGGAAAAGGGAGGGAGGGAGGGAGGGAGGGAGGGAGGAAGGAAGGAAGGAAGGAAGGAAGGAAAGGGAGGGAGGGAGGGAGGGAGGGAGGAAGGAAGGAAGGAAGGAAGGAAGGAAGGAAAAAGGGAGGGAGGGAGGGAGGGAGGGATGGAGGAAGGAAGGAAAAAGGGAGGGAGGGAGGGAGGGAGGGAGGAAGGAAGGAAGGAAGGAAGGAAGGAAGGAAGGAAGGAAAAAGGGAGGGAGGGAGGGAGGGAGGAAGGAAGGAAGGAAGGAAGGAAGGAAGGAAGGAAGGAAGGAAGGAAGGAAAAGGGAGGGAGGGGAGGGAGGGAGGGAGGGAGGGAGGGAGGAAAGAAGGAAGGAAGGAAGGGAGGAAGGAAGGAAGGAAGGAAGGAAGGAAAAAGGGAGGGAGGGAGGGAGGGAGGGAGGGAGGGAGGGAGGAAGGAAGGAAGGAAGGAAGGAAGGAAGGAAGGAAGGAAGGAAGGAAGGAAGGAAACAGGGAGGGAGGGAGGGAGGGAGGAAGGAAGGAAGGAAGGAAGGAAGGAAGGAAGGAAGGAAGGAAGGAAAAAGGGAGGGAGGGAGGGAGGGAGGGAGGGAGGGAGGAAGGAAGGAAGGAAGGAAGGAAGGAAGGAAAAAGGGAGGGAGGAAGGAAGGAAGGAAGGAAGGAAGGAAGGAAGGAAGGAAGGAAGGAAGGAAGGAAGGAAGGAAGGAAGGAAACAGGGAATGGAATGGAATGGAATGGAAGAAGCAGGACTGCTGGCCTCAGTCTGAGAAATAGATCTGCTTCCTGGGCTGAGTGTAATTAAACATCTTTTACTTTTAAACCCCTTTCCCTTTTCTATGCAGGCCCCTTAATAGCTCTGTATAGAGTGATCTACTGAAAAGAGAAGTTGAGCCACCAGCCACATTTCCGTGCATTTATACAGAGTCTTCCAAACACAGCACTTGAAAATCCAGCGGTCATTTAGTCTTCCTACATCTTGCCCTCCTTTGGAACATTCCTCTCGCTGCAGATGCCTGCTCTTCAGATCCTGAACTGGCTTATTCAGTTCAGTTTTTTCCTTGTTCTGAATGGGGGCGGCTGGGGGTAGGAAGGGTTTTTCGTGTGGAAAAGCCTGTTGTGGAACATCTGAATAGAAAGAGTGAAATTTAGGTTAAAATCTAAAACATCCTAGCTAGCATAGCTCTAGTATGACCTGGTTTTGATTGAACTACCATCCAGATGATGGTTGAGTGGCAGTGAAGAGAGATAAAATGCTGCCATTTGTGGCTTGTTTTGAGTGCTGCAGCTCATATACGTATTTATTTGATTTATATCCCACCATTGATTCAGGCATTCAAGGTAGCACTCCCACCTCCCATTTTTCAACAGTTCAAAGGCAGGATATAAATCAAATCAATCGGTATTATCTGGATTTTCACAGCCCAGATGGCCTCCCTGCTCCTGGTCTAACATCTTCTCCACTCCACTGTACTGGGAGACCTGATTGAACTAGAGTAGGGGTTAACTTTAGTAGCTAAAACGTAACAACAATGGATGAATTGCAAGTAGAACAAATGTACTTGTGTGCAGAGTTGTATGATACTTGTGGTACAATTAGGAATTAATCGATCTGGAAGAAGGTTGAAGACTTCTCTCTTTGGGTGAGCTTCATGTTTAGGTCACTTACAACATTCAGGGCCAAGGTTCACAGGTCAAACTGCCACCTCAAGATACACACTGTCTTAGGATTGCCCTATCTAAGCTGCAGATATTCAGACAACTACCGGATAGGCCCTAGCAGTTAGACTTTTTCCTGCTCCCATCTTGTGGTGATCTGGATTTTGCACTCTGAATCTGATAGTCCTAATGTTTTTTAAAGATCACTCCCCAAACAGGGAATAATAGGTAATTCTTGTCTGCTCTGTAATAATCCAGTTAAGAACCTCATGTGATAATGGGCATAGGTTGGGATGATGTGTTGAGCCTTTCTCAGAAAAAGAGAAGGACCAAGAGGAAGTGCCCCAAGAACCAGGCATGCTATTTCCAGGTAATAGGAACTATGCCAAGCCAACAATTGGCCCCACTACTGTGACACTGGACCAACTAACTCTTATCTAGATCAGGAGCCTCTGCTGAGCCCTCTAGAACGCTGCCTTCTGCGAGTCAAAAGTCAGAAGACAAGCATAGCGATGCTCAGCTATTCTGTAGATGTAGATGAACTAGGCAGGGTTACGCAAGAGTAAGTTGCTGAAGGAAACCAGGCCTGATTAGGGCCAGTTGATCAGTGCTTCTGGTATACAGGTAGTCTTTGCTTAACAACCACTCGTTCAGTGACTGAAGTTACGATGGCGCTGAATGAGCGGTAATTACGACTAGTCCTCATAGTTGTGGCCATTGTAGTGTCCCTGCAGTCAAGCTAGCAGGAGGTTGCAAATGGTGACCATGTGACATCATGCTGAATGACAGCACGGGATTCACTGAACAATAGCAACAGGAAATGCCAGAACTGTCGTTGCTAAGTGTCATGGTCACGTGGTGTTGTGTCTTACGTTCCAGTCCCACTTATTATCTTTAAGTGAGGACTACCTGTGTGGGAACAACCTGGAAATAACAAAATTACAGGAACAATACAGACCCTTGAGGACCATCTGTGGATTCCCAGTTCCTTTAAAAAATTCCCTGGCATCAGGCTGAGCTTTTTTTTTTCAGTTCTGACCTTGGGCTTGAATTTACAACTACAAGATAAGCTTGACAGATTTAGTGCAGTAATAACCGAGATAATGAATGCAGTTTGTGAGGCCAGGACAGGTGGCACGGAATGTGAGGTATATAAGAAACTACTTAAGAGATGGAGTGGAGTTTAATACCATGGGTACCTCCTGAATGTATGTTAGCCCTGGCTGAACCTCTAGAACCTCTGAATAGAAATATTCAGCTGCACTCTTTGTATATAAGGACCAGGAATGTGTGTTTTCAGGAGCATCTGGTCCAAAAAAGTCAAGATGGCGGACATGACTGCATGATCCAAGGCCTGCTCTTTACAATTTTATGTAAAAAGGGGCTGGGCTTTGATTGGCCAGCTGCAGCAGCCCTCTTGACTTTTTTGACCCCCTCCTCCACGAATGCCCTGGTCTGTATGCCAGTGTTCTAAATCTTTCCTTTCAAAATAAAGGTGTAAAATCTAACTTTGACTCTGCCTTGTTGGACTTGAGCAAGGTTTTGTTGTTGTTGTTACTGAATATAAAGTACCAATTTCCTATTTTTGGAGTTTTCCTAACTCTTCATTCCGGACAGGAAGTTGGGCCGGGTGCATTTCTTACCCATGTCAAGGCACCATCTTCTGCTGAGCATGGATTTTGTCTGACAGGTCTCATGGAACCAAATATTATGACTGACTTGGTAGCTGTAGCATTTTAAGCTTGGTGGAAATTGCTTAAATGTATTTGCTGTATCCGGCATTTCATTTTTGCTGTCAAGACGGTAATGGCTCATTTAAACCTTTCTCATGCTGCATCTGAAATCTGACACCTGTTTTGGCTTTTAAATGGCTGGATGGCAGAGCAATCTTCAATTTTAGAAGGGGGGGGGGAATCCAACCTAGCAACGATTTGACCCCTCCAGCCTTTTGCAAGCAGTAGAAAGAAAATGCCTCAGACCAGCCAATGTGTGATGGATCAAGAATGCTTCTTAATGCAAGAAGCACTTAAATTCCTTCAAGTTTGGGGAGACTCGGGTTCAATCCTGGTCTTCTCCCAGTGTGTCCTTAGGCATTTTCCATTCTTAGAACTATAAGAAGAACTATAGTTGTTAGCCCTCTGAGTTGGGAAACAGACACCCCAAGAGATACTAGAACTCTATTTGATTGATATTATCAATGGTGGTAGTAGACAAGGAGCAGAAGACAGCGGTGGTGAGAGATGTAGCGGTGCCAAGGGACAGCAACATCAGGACGGAGGAGTAGGAGAAGCTGGAGAAGGACCAGGGCCTGAAGGAAGAACTAGAGAGAATGTGGAAAGTCAAGGCCAAAGTGGTCCCAGTGGTGGTAGGAGCACTCGGGGCTGTGACTCCTAAGCCGGGAGAGGGGTTCCAACAGATCCCGGGAACAACATCCAAGCTCTCTGTCCAGAAGAGTGCAGGGCTAAGAACAGCTTAGATACTGCGCAGAACCCTCAAACTCCCAGGCCTCTGGTAGAGGACCTGAGACTGAGGAAGACACAAACCACCCATAGAGGTGAGAGGGGAATTTTTTTATATATATCACATTTCTATAGACACCCATCTCACACAAAGTGACTCTGGGCAGTGTAACACAATTTGATTGATATAGGCTATCATAACAGAATCTTGAAAGACTGACAACATTTCTCCTTTTCTCACTCTTATACCAAAGAGAGCCAAGATGGGGCAATCTTGAGTTTCTTTCTCATGTGGTCCTGTTTTACCAGGCTAAGTCCTCTCCCCGCCCCTGCATAGTTGCTGTACAAGTCAATCTCCTCTACAGTAGTGGAGAAGGCACTGAGGTCTTCAAATCCACCCTTTTCCTCACTGCAGGAATCCATATTAAAAGAGACCCAACTGATGCTGCTTATCCATTGATTGAAGGGAAGCCCACTGTTTCTCTGGGATATTGATCTGAACTGCTGTTTCATTAGGCGGTTGCTTGCTCACATTTGCTTGGAATCTGGCTTCCTGCAACTGAAATTCATCATCCCGTGGCTTCCCCCTTGGATAATAGGAAACAGATCATAATATTCTGTGTGATATCCATTCGATCATCTTTTCTCAAGGCTAAACATGTCCAGTTCCTGATTCTCTCTTTGTAAGTCTTAGTTTCTGGTCCCTGATCATCCTCATTGTCCCTCTTTAAACCTGTTCTAATTTCTCCAACTCCTTCTTGCGATAACCAAAATTGAACAAAATATCCAAGGCAGGCCACGCTCAAAATAAAGTAAAATGATTGCTTGCTGGGCATTGGAAATGGTAAGACTGTTGTTCCAGCCTGAAATAATAATTGCCTTTTTTGCAGCTACATCACACCATTGATTCATGTTCGGTAATACAGCAAAGGCCTCCATAAAGCATGCTGGCTGGGGAATGCTGGGAGCTGAAGTCCACAGATCTTAAAGTTGAGGAGGTTGAGAAACACTGATTTAATCCACACTTCCCTTAAGTCACCATAAATGACAGAGTCAATGGAGGTGAACTTACTTAATGAACCACTATGGATATTGTTGGAGAAAAATCTGTAAGAAGGAACTTCTGAATTCATTTTCATCCTGCTTATGATCTACATTTTCCTCTCCCTTCTCACTTGCCCATCTTCAGTGACAAGTTGGGGTTTATTTCCTCTACTCAGTCAGAACAATACAAGGTATTTCGGTCTTCAACATCATGGCTTTAGATCAGGCCCAGCCCAAGAACAGCAGGGAAAAAATTCTGCCAAGTTCAGTACTTTATTGGTCACACCATATAGACAGAATCTTGCCAGACTAAATCTGTACTATGCTAGCCTAGTGGATGTACCCTGGGAGATTCTAGGGAGTGGCTATCTTAAATCTCTTCCCCTTCCCACGCTCCTGCTCCGGACTGTGTTGTCTCTTGCCTCGCCCCCTTCCTGGAATTTGCTCCCTCCTTCCTGAGAACCTGCTGCATTACTGTGGTTCATCACATCACCTCCTCCTTCGTAGATACATTCCATCACATCTTACAAAGGCAGGTCAAGAGACGTGGACGCGTTCAGTCATCCTCCATGGGCAAAGAAACAAACGAAAAAACCCCCCACCTGGGTATATTTGTTATCCAGCAACAGGGAACTACAGGATTATTAGATGTTCTGGGTTAGAAACTGATTATAAAAAGGCAAAAGATTAAAATAGACTCACGATGCTGCGTTACTGTGAAATGTCAAACCACAACTTCAGCTAGCTCTAGCTGTCTCACCAACTTCCTCTTCAAGTCTAACCACTCATGCAGAGGTGAAGCCATGCTAAAAGCTTGCTCGCTTGTCAAACAATGGCTGTTACCCTTAAAACTCTTGCTATGCTCAGGAGCTCGATGCTAAACCATTTATGAACATTCAGATGGCTTCAGTTCTTCCACAATGCATATATCTGTATCTTTAAGTCGTCTTTGCCTGATGAAAAGAATCGGACACAGAGATTGTCTCCAGGAAGAGCCATCAATATAAATGGGGCAATTTGGTTTTTAGGGGAAAGAAACAAGAAATTTAAATGGACATCTCTGAACGAAGGTTAAGAGAAGAATTTAGCTTGAGAGAGGAAAGAGGGAAGAGACGATCCACCAGATTGTTCTAAAATGCTGGACCAAATTCCCTGCTTCTGGTTTCCAGGCAACCCTCAGCCCTGCCCTGCCAAAACCTCACTGCGTTTAAACCTGATGATGCTGAATGCGGCACAGAATTAATTCTCCCAACACAAGTGGGGTCCTTATTAAAGGTATTATTTTTCTCAGTAGAGTGCTTGGGTTTGTAAAGGGGAAACTTGCATTAAGACCTAGCCTCTTTATCTAGATTTAATGATCCCCATTAAAATACACATACAGCCGTGCAAGACACTTAGCATAGTTTGCCAAACAACATATCCTGCCTCCCCCCACTCCCCACACCCAGGAAAAACGAAACAGAATGAAAAACAAGAACGTTCTGGTGTCTTTGTATTACTCAGAGCGGCTTCGGGATCCCACCCAACTCCAGTGCACTTTTTATACATATCTTAGTTTGTTTCTTGGGTTCTTTCCCCCCCACCCCAT
The DNA here is from genome assembly GCF_059951505.1 of Python bivittatus. NCBI lineage: Eukaryota > Metazoa > Chordata > Lepidosauria > Squamata > Pythonidae > Python > Python bivittatus. The sequence goes on along the minus strand of NW_028277098.1, from coordinate 99,387,533 downwards.
CCTACCTTCCACTCAGCTAGTTTGGATGTGCAACACGTTAGAAAACACCAGTTGCCTTCAGACTGGGGTGTCTGTGGGTGAATGCGAGGGGCAGGAGGGGAGGGTTCAAGAGAATCATGATGGTGGCCAACAGTGCAATTAGAACCCTGCAATGCGTATAAAAAATGGCAGGGCTTTCATTGCGTGGTCATGGCCACCCATACTGGCTTTTTAACCCCCTCTGCAGACACTGTTGACAATACTGGATACTAATTCATCTCTTCTGGGGTTTTACACAACGCACTGCATAGACACTAGCCAAAGAACTCCGTTTGCACAATTCACAAAGCCCCCCCCCCAACAAAATAACAAAGGTTATAACCCTAGTCAAATGTCCTACTTTAGTAAGTTGTGCGAATGGCTCCACTGGTTCTTTGCTAGAGCTGGTTAAGTGTGTTGAGTGAACACAGACATAATGAAACCTTTGCAAGGTCTGGTGTAGATCTACCAAGGGTGCAAGCTCTCTCCTTGCTTTTAGCATCTTTCCTGAAGCTGACAAATGCTTTTAGCAGACAACAATTGAATACTTCTGCAACACTCCTGTGGTGATTGTTTTTGTTCAACCTGATTCCCTTATAGCACAGGGAGCCTGGCAGACACCAATCCATGCAAATAAGGGTGATTTTTGCTCCCAACTCCCCAAATTTCAGAACTTGGCAATCTCCGTGACCTCCATGCTGTCTATATTCAGCTCAAACTCCCTTTTCATCTTACATGCTCTAAATTTCCCGTTGCCCAAATTAAGGCTTATTATGTTCTGCGTCAGGCAGGCAGCCCTGTCTGAACTGGGACACTTGATGAACCCCAGTTGGGTTTCTGACTCATTGAGAGCTTGGTGCCAAGTCATTTTGACTTCCCCCTGGAGAACTGTTATCTGTTCAGTTCAATTTATTTTGATGGACTGGTTTCATACACTGATCCTCAGTATGACTTACAGTCAAGTAAGAATGGCACTGGATTGCTTCAGCTTTTTTTCCATTCAGATGGATGATTCTAGCTTTGATGGTGGGGCCAAAATCCCCCTAGCACACTCTCTTTAATAGCTTTCTGAACTCAAGAATGTACAGTGTCTTAATCAACCAATTTGGTTCTTTGTAATACTTCTGAGAAGCTGGTTTGGTTTGTGGATTTTTAGCCTGGTTGCTGAATAAGCCCACTTTCTGGGTTCAGACAATGTTCTGAATTACATCGTGGGAATTAGGGGCAGGGATAAGAGGGGGCAAAGGCCATCATGCACATCATGATGTTATTGTGCAAATGAACTGAATTATGCAATTTGTGTCATTTGTGTGATGGATGTCATAATGCATGTGACACCTTTGGAGCTTCTATCAGATAACTGTATTAGATAAGCAAGTTTAGTACGTGATATCAGTTCAGTCTGGTGTTAATCCCTGCTTATCTGGGTGTGGGTGGTTGGAGGGGATGTGTAAATGCTAGGGAATTCCTGTAAACTTGGCATTCAGACAAATCAGCCATCAATAAACACATAGAGATAAACCACATTTACACACCATTCAAAAGAGACAATAAAATAGTTGAAAAGGAAACAAAAAGACCAGAACATATCCTCTCTAGCAGCCCACATACAAAGAAGCAGGGATCAGCACCAGACAAATAAACAGGCAGAAAACGATACTGTACTCTAATCAAGAGACCGCCAAGGAGGAAACCACTCCCCCACCAACACTGGCAGGGCAAGCTACTGTATATAAAGAGGGAGAAAACCCCACACTCACTAGCACTGATGATGTTACCTAGTTGGGCAATGAAATGTCGGCAAGCAAACAACCAGGCTCAGAGAGCACCAAGGGCTCCACAGTTCAATGTATCTCTTTCATCTCAGAAAATATATATTTCCTTCCTTCCTTCCTTCCTTCCTTCCTTCCTTCCTTCCTTCCTTCCTCCCTTCCTTCCTTCCTTCCTTCCTTCCTTCCTTCCTTCCTTCCTTCCTTCCCTCCCTCCCTCCCTCCCTCCCTCCCTCCCTCCCTCCCTCCCTCCCTTCTTTCTTTCTTTCTTTCTTTCTTTCTTTCTTTCTTTCTTTCTTTCTTTCTTTCTTTCTTTCTTTCTTTCTTTCTTTCTTTCTTTCTTATATCTATGAAGAGATTTATGTTTAAATTATATAATGAAAAACTATATCCTTTTTTTGGCAGCAACTCATCAGTCATTGTTATTCACTCTTGGGTCTGCAAATGTCTCAAAACAAAAGCTTTTTTAAAGGCCCAAGACTAGGACAGCCAACCCTTCTGCAATGGGGGCCCATACTTTTTTCTCTTGTCTTTAGGGGTGCAGGGGGCATCACAATAATTTCTCAATGTTTTAGGAGGGTGATGGCCACAAAGTGGACAATCATGCTTCTATTGTTTGACATGTTGGCTGCCCAGTTTCAGGAATGTGTGCCTGAATGAGAAATGCTAGCTTTGGGTGAAAGCATCAAGATCCATAAAGGGAAAGCCAGCTAACCCACAACTATCTGGGTTGGAAGATAGGCATCTGGAAGATGGAAGAGCTGAAGAAGTGAAACCAGAGACTGCAATAGAGATGTCAGTGTTGACAACCTTTGGAATGTTGACAACCAAAGGAAATGGAAATGGCAGTGCCAACTAAGTTACCTGAGTTCGGGAACTTAGTTAGGCCAGGCTAGGGAACTGGAAAAAGAATGAATCTTGGAGGATTGGCCTTCTGGTTGAGAGGCAAAAAACTAAGCAGAAGACATCCCTCTGGCATGAGAGAAGAGGGGAGATGGTTTGCTTAACTCTCACTGGAATCTAGTGACAGCCAGTCCCATGATGAAATGGCTGGAGGTTGGTTGAGGAGTGTGTAGATGTAGTGGGATAAGGATCACACTGGAGTTAGCTGGAGTATATCTGCAGACAGAGAGCCCTGTAATGGTCAATTCCCAGACTGATAAACATTCAGGTGACTATAATGTAAACAGACTGCTGGCAAGTTTCTAATTAGCACTGTAAACATTCACCAACTCGCTAGATCAGAAGAAGGCTGTTAGAAAGAAAACACACAAAGGTTCTGCTCTAATGCAGTAGATGATCATTTGGTTCTAAATGGGAAATCATTCAGTTGCAGGAATTCTTGTAACCCTATGTAATGGTGTGTGGGAATGACCTTGGGAGACAGGGGGAAAGAGATGCTGCCTAGGGAATGATCAGATAACAGAGGGCATAGCCTGCAACTGCATAACGAGAAGAGAAAGAAACTCAGAAAGGACCCTCCCTAACTTCTCAGGCTGTAAAGAGATGGCAGGAAATTTGTACTATCAAACTTGCAAGATTGATGTCAGCCTTCTCAGGTAGACCAGACAGGAAACATGATCAGATGAGCTAATTCTATTTTATTGTAAGGCTACATTAACAGAATCTTGCAAATCTGATGGTTCCTTTCTGAGTTTCTTTCTTTTTCCATTATGCAGCTGTGGGCTATGCCCTCTATTATCTGATCGCTCCCTAGGCAGCATCTCTTCCCCCCGTCTCCCAAGGTCATTTCCACATACCATTACACCCTATCTCTTTCATCTCAGTAAATCTTGCTAAATAATAGCTTGGAGAGAATGACTGTGGGTTTGAGGTAGCAGCCAAAGATCACCTGGGTGATGGCTGTGAGCTGGGTCCTGCAGATGAGAGGATGCTTATGATGGAGCTGATGAGAAGAGCCAGAGGGGAAACTGGAGGAAGATGGGAGACAGTAAAGCCTGGGGACTTAATTTCCATGTGAATGGGTAGAGGGAGGTATGATGGTAGGACCTAGACATGTTGTTGCAGGAGAAGAGAAGCCAGCCATTTTGGTCCAGGTTCCTGCTTCTGATCCAGTTTCTTCCTAGGGTTGCCAAAGACCTTAGGGTCAGGCTGTTGTTGGCAAATGTAGGGTTCATCTAAAAAAAGACCTCATCCATCCATGACATGGTGATGGATGAATTGACAGATCTAGTATGTATTACTGAACCTTGAACAAGCAGCCATGAAGATATAGCCTTGTCCCAGATCTGCTGTCCTGGATTTCAGATCCTAGACACCAGGGTTGGGAAAGGTTGTAGGTAGCAATTGTTCATGGCACCTTGGGTGTTGATGAGGTGTGCTGCTCTGATGGTGCCTGGGAATGAGTGCCTTTCTATGATAATGTACCGTAGGGACTGCTGGTGATGTACCGTCCACCGCTACCCACAGTGGTCCTGCCTGAACACCTGGATCTCACTGCAGGTTAGGCTTCCTCATTCTCCAACTACAGCTTTCTGTTTGCCCAAATGAAAAAAAAAAAAAAGCAAAGTCCTTGTCATGTTCAGATGCAGCAACATTTCTGTTCCAGAAGCCTTGGAGAAAGAGCAAGAAATCTCTTGGTCATGATGGACATATAATAGAGGATCTTTATAGTTGCAGTTCAGCAAAAATAGCCTTAATGTCAATATCTCCCACAATGTGGTCAATTGATGAGCTCCATTTGCAGGTGGAGGGTTAGTAAACTTTTAAGAGGCAAATGGTTCTACTGACATTACATCACTAAAGAGCTTTTTTAATGGAAAAAGATTATAATATACCTCTAGGCCCAAACAATAAATTACAATGCTTGAGAAGTTTCATTCTTATTGTTGTATGAACAAGTATTTTGTATTTCTTTGCTCCTGTGTTTTTAAAATGGACACCTAATATTGCTTCTAAAATGGAATTAATGCATTTTTTTTCAAAAAGAAAGGAGTTGGAAGGTACAACTAAGGCAATGGAATCCAATCCATTGCAGAATCCAACTCAGGATAGCAGTTCAAATATTATATCTACTACTAAGAAGTAATTCTGTGTCATGTTCAAATATGAGAAGATCCTTTCCACCTCTTTCTCTGAGGCATTAATAAAATGTTAAAGAGTACAGGGCCCAGCATTGAACTTTGTGGCACCCCATTTGATCACTACTTCAATTTGACAAGGAACTACTGATGAGCACTCTCTGAGTACAGTTTTTAAGCCAACTTTGCATCTACTTCATTGTCATGCTAGAGCACACACTTGCCTAGATTGTTAATCAGAATGTCATGAAGTATAGTACTTTGTCAAATTCTTTGATGAAATCAAGATATATTACATCTATAGCATTCCCAGAATCTATTAAGGAACAGACTCAAGCAAATAGTCTGACAATACTTTTCTTGAGAAATCCATACTGATGTCTAATCATCATCAGACTGTTTTCAAAGTTGTTATAGATTAATTACTTTATGTCTGTTCTGTAATCTTTCTAGGTATTGATATCAGATGGACCAGCCCATAGTTCCCTGGATCCCCTTTTTCCCCATTATGAAGACAAGGGCAATATTTGTTCTCCAGTTATTTAGCACTTGATCTGTTCTCCAGGATTTCTCAAAGATAATACATAACACTTCAGCATGTTCTTTCACAGTATCCTATGGGGCAATTCATATGGCCTAGAGATGTGAATGAATTCAAAATAAATAGATATTCCCTGGTCAAATTTCTATCACACTTAAACTTCAGGCCTGCCCCTTTATTCTTCTGTTCAGAATTGCCTTGTCAAACACATAACCTTCTCATCAGAGAATACTGAGATAAATAGGAGTTCAGGAGCTCTGCTTGTTCTTTGTTTTGTGTTAGCTTTTTACCATCATCAGCTGCACGATATTCATTATTTTCTCTTGCTTTGGTTTTGAACCACTGGGAGAAGCAGTTTTTGTTCTCAGCATCCTTTGACAACTTCGCTCCTTTTGAACGATAGTTTTCTTGACACCAGCTTTATCTGGGGTGTTTCTTGGCCCTCTGTCCATCCTTTTAGATAAGTCTGTTGCAGCAAAAATATTTATGCTAAAAAGCAATGACACATTTACTCCAGCATGGGGCTTGAGAACTGTCTCAGAAACAGCTTCCTCTATTGTCGTTCTCCCCGTATAAATGCCCTTGTTGAATTTGTCCACATATCTGAGCAGACCAGAAAGATGAAATGTGGCCCCATCCAGAGAGTGATTTTCAAAAACTTCTGTGTTGAAAGTAGAAAGAAAATGAGGCACGTCAGAAGCATAACCAAAAAGTTGCAATTCCCATACATGCACATATATTATCCTCCTAAAAGCTTAGGGCTAGAACAAGACTTCTAGAATAAATACGCCAGATATCTTCAGCCTATGAATGTTGATTTAAAAATATATCCCACTGTGTTGAATGAAGCTTGCTGCCCCATAAACCTCTTGATGCCTCTTCCTTCAAAATTCTTCATGGGTCTTGCTTCAAAACAGGGCTTCCAAATTCACTCTGAATTTCAGTTTAGACAAAACCAGGGAAACAGGATAGTTTGGCCCAAGTTGCAACTTGCTATTTTGGCATCATGTGCCAGCTGGAAAGATGACCCATGAACTCAATCACAGATAACTTAGCACATTATAGGAATTTGTCTGCCCTCCCAGGTAGACCAGACAGGAATCAAGACAAGATGAGCCAATTCTACTTTATGGTAAGGCTGCATTAACCGAATCTTGCAAGTCTGAAAGCACAAATCTCCCGCCCTCCCTATTTACCGCCTGAGTAGTTATGGCGTATCTTTCCTAAGTTCATTTCTCTAACCATTACCCTGTTGTGGGCTCCTTTCTCTTTTATCTGATCATTTCATAGGCAGCATCTCTTCCCCCCATCTTCCAAGACCACCCTCACCTTCCATTACAGAACTCAACCTCAGATGCTGGCTTAGTTTGTTATATAAACTCAACCACAGATGATGGTTGAGCACCTTATATGGACTCAACCACAGATGGTGCTTTTCTTGTTGGATCAGCTCAACCACAGATGGTAGGTTAGTTTGTTATATGAACTCAAACCACAAATGATGGCTTAGCACATTATAAGGACTAATCCACAGGCTAATTATGGCTTACTCAGGGCATTTTTGTTAAACAGACTATGGTTTAGCACCATTAGAGATCCAGCCAATAAGTTCCTTCTTCCATAGACATATTCAGGAATGGAAATAAGTTATAGCTACAACAAATATTTGCCTAAGACTCAGCTGAAAGTGTTCCCATTTTGTTCATATCCTCCTATTCTGCAGGAGCATTCAGGGGCATCACTCCCTCCTCCCATTTTTCTGCTTGCTGCAGCCCTGTGAGGTAGGCTGGGCTGAGAAAGAATGACTGATTCAAAATCCTGTAGTGAGTCCCAATAGAGGCAGATATATGTAGCTCAGGGTTGAACTGTGGAGTCCTGGGGGTTCTCTGAGCTTGGTTCTTTTCTTGCAAACGTTTCATTACCTGGCTAGGTAACATCTTCAGTGCTGGAATGGGATGGGGGTTGCTCTCTGTTTATCTACTGTGGCATGCCTTGCCAGTGCTGGTGGGGGTGGGGGGTTCGTTTTGTTCCTCTGGTAGTTCCTTGATTAGGGTATTGTTCATTGCTTGCTTGTGTGCCTGGTGGTAATCTCTGCTTATCTGGGTGATGATTGCTGGTGAGGAGATGTTCTGGTCTTTTGTTTTCTTTTCTATTGTCTCTTTACTAGTGTGTAGATGCTGTTTATCTCTATGTGTCTGTCGATGGCTGCCTTGTCTGAATACCAAGCTTCCAAGAAGTCCCTTGCATTTTTGGATTTAGCTTAGTCTAAAGCTTAAAACCCCCACCCCCAGCAACACTGGCAGGGCATGCCACAGTAGGTAAACAGAGAGCAAAACCCATCCCATTTTAGCACTGAAAATGTTACCTAGCTGGGTAATGAAACGTTTGCAAGAAAAGAACCAAGCTCAGAGAACCCCAAGGACTCCACTGTAGTGAGTTCACTGCTGAAGGTGGACTAGAACTTGGGACTCTCTGCTCCTAGTTCAACACCTTCACCACTGGACCACACTGTCTCTTGGGCTAAGAGAGAATAATTGGCCTAGAGTCACTCATGACGGAGTGGTTACTAGGATCTCAGTCTCCCTGTCCCTGCTCCAGGACCTTCACCACTAGACCACACTAAATCTCTTTTACTTGTAATATTGCTTTTTTGGGTAGGGAGGGGATTGGGGATAGAGTTTTTTGTTGGTGTCAGAATGCAGCCCCCACTTGCAGAGATCTTTTGCCAATTGCTGTAGTAATTTGTCTTTTTGACCCTGTCAACATTCTGACTGTGGACAATTCTGACAATTCCAGATGCTTTCCATGATTTAAGCTCTGAGGCAAGTCTAAGAGTTGAGTTACAGCCCCATCAACTTCAATACGTGACCCACGATTAGCAAAGATCTTCCACGCAACAGGTCTAGGAAGCACACAGTAGTCCAATCCTTCAGGGCGTGGGACTCAGCCAAAATCCAGTTTGAATTCAAGATTCTCAGGCAACAGAATTTGATTTGAGCCAGTTCTGATTTGATCTGATAGGCCATCTGACCATCAGTTACAAAGGGGAACCATCTTAATGTCTGCAGCGGTTTCATTCTGGGAGCAGAGTGGGGCAACAGCTGCAAGAACAGTAGAAAAACTTTCAGCTAAGCAGCCTCAAAGGTTTCACCACAATACCTTAAAAGGTTTCTCCTGCACTGCTTTCAGTCAGATGTAGCAGGAATGCAGAAAGAACAGTCTTCAGACAAGCCAGCACAAACTGCAGACAGAGAGACTATGTTAAACCGCTATAAAAAGTGCCATTTCAATTCAGCTTGTTTGAAAAGCAACTCTTAGCCTTACTAAAAATTGAACCATTTGTCACCCTCAGAATGTGGGCCCTGAAGGCCTGTTTGTATTTGTGGATCTGTCTGGATTTCCTGTGTAACTTCGGCTTGTTCTGGTTTGATTTGCTACGGGACTAGTTAAAAGTGGAACGATAGTACCCTTTGCCTCATTATAATAGTAAAAAACACACCTCTAAGAGTAATCATGAGAAGCTAATGAGCCCCCCTCATGGCTTATTATGGGGTACATAGTTGTAGAGCTGGACCATAAAGAAGGCTGAGCGCGAAGAATTGATGCCTTTGAACTGTGGTGCTGGAGAAGACTCTTGAGAGTCCCTTGGACTGCTAGGAGGTCAAACCAGTCAATCTTAAAGGAAATCAACCCTGATTGCTCATTGGAAGGATCGATAATGAAGCTCAAGCTCAGATACTTTGGCCACCTAATGCGAAGAGAGGACTCTTTGGAGAAGACCCTGATGCTGGGAAAGATTGAAGGCCAAAGGAGAAGGGGACGGCAGAGGATGAGATGGTTAGATAGCATCACTGAAGCAATGAGCATGAAACTGAGCAAACCCAGGGAGGCGGTGAAGGACAGGAAGGCCTGGCGCAATGTGGCTCATGGGGTCACGAAGAGTCGGACACGACTTAACGACTGAACAACAACAAGTTGTAGCACGCACGTGCATGATGTAACACACCCCTGGGTTTGTTTTAGCCAATAAGAATTGTGATGAATGTTACCTAAAATATTGAAATGTATAAAAACCTTTGGACAACACGCCTTTGGGCCCTCGATTTGGATTCTGATCCCGAGTGCGCCTCTTTGCCTCTGTTCAGAAATAAAGTGCGAAAGCCTTCCCTCTATTCTGTGTGTCACTCGGCTCTCTCTCGCACTGGGTAAAAATGTGCCCCAGTTAGTTGGTCACCCTGTGGCCAACAAGAAGATCTCTTTTTCATGGCTAGCAGGTCTGCTGGCACGATTCATTGATAAAGGCTTTATCTTTGGGGAATGATACATTTGTGCAGCTTGGATAAGTGTTTTTTTTTTTTTAAAGTATGAGAAGGGTTTGTGTTATTACTATGGGGGATATATAAAGAAATAGTCTGTCTTATATACATTAGTCTAACAGGATACTATTTCACACCTGTTCACAATGAATAAATCTGAATCTTTCCCTTCCCCTCCTCTCCAAATTAACCTGCCTAAACAATTTCTAGCGGAAGAGTGAGCCACAAAGAGCAGAGTTACACGTTCTCAAGTCTTCTGATGGATGAGGATCCAAAGGTGATAGAACTTACTCATTTGCTATTAGGACCATAGCAGTACAGCTTTGTCCATATCTGAAGGGAAAATGACAACAAATTACATTTTGGTTTAGAAAGTCTGTTGAATCTTCACGCTCTGTGACACTGTTTGAGGTAATTCAAAGGCACTTTATTCAGCTTGGTGCCTCTGACTGATTTGAAGATTCAAAAAGTAGATTTGATCGAATCTCCTTCATTATGAATGACCCATTTGAATCTTTCCCTGGTTACCATTGTTGTGGATTGATTTTGTTTGTGCTCAGCATGTGGGCAAATCTGAAGGAAAAAAAAAATCATTATATCCCTTAGTGTATGTGCGTGGCTGGGATGAGTCACACTGAAAATTAAAAAAAAAAAAAAGCCTGGCTAGGAAAGCATGGAGTGCAAAAACAGCAGTAACAAATAAAATGACAGATTAAATTACTCTCCCCACCCAAAGAGTAGGAAAATAAAGGTTCCTACTTTTTTTGTGAGGCAAACGGTGCAAACAGAGAGGGAATATTATTTAGCACAATTCTGCACTTTCTAGTTTAAATGCTAGGCATTCAAAGTATCTATTTCAGTTGAAATACCCATGCACAAACCATCATTTAGCTTTTTTCCCCATCTGGTTGGCTCTCTGCTTTTCCCGGGCGTGGCGCTGTTTTATTCCAGAATTATCGTTATATGAGATAGGTGGCCGCATAATTAAATAAATAAATAAACAAACAAATAAATAAATTAGCCCAAGTGGTAACCCAAGCCAATGAGGGATCAAGCAGTGAGGAAGATGTCATGATCCTGCCTGATGTCATCAGTAAATTAAACCGTAATTGGCTAAACCAATAGGAAGATATAAACGTGTGTCTTCCTATTTGCCAGGAGAGCTGAAAACAGGAGGCTTAAACGCTAACAGAAATGGTGACTAATGACAATGAGTCATCAGACCCACGTTATGGCCTGTAAAATTAGGATGAAAGCATACATTCATTCCTAAAAACAAACTGATGGATTAGCGTTTTTGCTATGTTCCTGTGGTTTTAACAAATGACTCTCGCAAACTTCTTATCCTAATTTTACATGCACCCCCTTGCCTTCCTTTACTCCCGTCCTCAATCCAGATTTGCAAACACAGTTCTTGCTGCACATGGAAGCCAAGGGAGAGCGTAGAATGAGAAGGACGGCGCATGAAGCCTCTGTGCTAGGAGTGTGTTTCAGGCCCTGTGTGCCAGAATGATTAAGAAAGAAATGATGGGACTGAGAGAGGCAGTGAGATATAACGCTCAGGATCTCGGACTAGAACCAGGAAAGCTGAGATTCAGATTCCCGGTTAGCCATAAAGCTTTTGTCATAAGCCAGTTGTGATTTCTCAGCCAAACCCACCCCTGATACAACGGATGTGTTACCCCAAATGAATGCATCATCAGATGAAGAACTGGCTAGATCCGCGGTTCTCAACCAGGGGCTCTGGGATATTTCAAGGGGGCCACAGATGAAAAATATGTAACGGGGGGCCACGGCATGTGCCGAGGGAGCCACAAAAAAGCAGAGTGTATTATACTGCAAATACTATACTGTTTTTATTATAAATTAAAACATATATTCTATTTACAAGCCAAATGTGTAGGTGACCGTTTTTTTCATTGGTAATGGGAAAAGGAGGACAGAAGGAGCTCATGGATGAAAAAAAGGCTGAGAAATGCTGGGCTAGATGAAAGAGCAATAGGAGAAAGGATGTGGAGGAGGAATGGGAGCCGTTAAGGGCCACGTGACCTGGGCACTGGCATACTTTGACCTCATATGGAAGTAGAGAAGACACATCATCTGGAAAGCTCTTGGACTTCCTCCAGAGTTGATAAAAGGAAGAGATACCTGGACTGGAAGGAATGGGTGCAATGAAAGAAAGTACTGCAAACAAGAAGAAATGTGGAAAAATCCTGATGCCAACAATTATGGATGCTATCAAGCAACTATTAGACAAGGCAGAAGGAACCAAGTGGGCAGACTGTGTGCCATTTAGACCAGACAAATGATAGCTTGCAAGGACAAAAAATGAAGAGTTTGCTTAGAGGCTGAGATCTAACTCCATACCTCCTAAGTTCCCTTAGGACAAAGAGCTGGTTTGCTAGAGCTTCTAAGTTAGTGTTTCTCAACCTTGGCAACTTTCAGAGGTGTAGACTTCAACTCCCAAGATTCCTCAGCCAGCAAGGCTGGCTGGGGAATTCTGGGAGTTGAGGTCCACACCTCTGAAAGCTGCCAAGGTTGAGAAACACTGTCCTAGATGATCTAGAACTCCTGACTTTCTTCTGTTTATCTGGCCAACAATAACAAGGTCACAGAATGTATGATCTAAGAGTGGTTTATTAATGTATGTGTTGCGTATACGCTAATACATGTTAAAAACGGGCTGATTGTGCTTCTATCTTGTTAGTAAAACCTTCATGGTGGGATACTTAGACGCTGCATATGGTCCAGAAAGGACTGTAATACCCATTGGATTGTTGTGAGGACAAAATGGAAAGACGATGTTTTGAGATATCGGATACCGTAGTAGCTTTGTTTTCTTAGTTAATTTCGTGAGCTGCACTGGTGACCAGTTTGTTTCTGGGTCCAATTCAAGGTGCTGGTGTTGACCTTCCAAGCCCTTCGTGGCATGGGGCTGGGCTATCTGAGGGACTGCCTTTCCCCGATTTCATCTGCCTGTCCCACCAGATCCAGCAGAGAGGGCATGTTATGGGTTCCATTGCCTAGGGCAGTGTTGTCCAAACTTGGCCACTTTAAGATGAGTGGACTTCAACTCCCAGAATTCCCCAGCCAGCTGGGGAATTCTGGGAGTTGAAGACTGCTCATCTTAAAGTGGCCAAGTTTGGACAACACTTCCCTAGGGAGATACATTTGGCAGGCCCCAGGCGGTGGGCCTTTTCTGCTGTGGTGCCCGCCCTGTGGAATCTTCTACCTCTGAGGTGAGGTTGGCCTCATCCTTGCTGAGCTTCCAGAGGTCCCTTAAGACTCGGTGATCCCCAGGGACTCCAGGGGATGGGGGAATTAGTGAGGTGGCTCCCTTCTTTTTAACATCCTTTTATTCTCCGTTTTATTTTGCTTTTTATATTTTTCATGTATTTATTGAGTGTTTTTAGCTTTGCTGTACACTGCCCAGTGTCGCCTGTGGTGAGATGGGTGGCTATATAAATTCGTTTAATAGATAGATAGATAGATAGATAGATAGATAGATAGATAGATAGATAGATAGATAGATAGATAGATAGATAGATAGATAATCCAGGGTAGAAGATGGGTAGCATTGAGAAAGAGTGGAGAGAGATTTTAAACTACAATCTATTTTCTCCAGATAACTGCCTTTTTGGCATGTCCAGCTTTAGCTGCTGTAAGCAATAGCTAGCATTGTCTAGGTTGGAAAAGGCTGGTTGAGAAGTCTGGAGAAAGACAGTAGAGTTTGTAAGATGTTCAAGTGTTTGAAAAGAAGTTTCATTAATACTTTCTTACAGCATTTTTGTTTCTGTTTTTGGCACTGGGGAAAATATTTTTATGGTTCCCCTTTTTAATGTCAGCTTTCTTTTTTTTAATGAAAAGTTTATCCTTGTTTCGCCATTATCTAATTAGCCTGTTTGGTTGCTATTTTATATTTTATATCTTGGGTTGTTCTTTTTTAACATTGTATGGTTATTTTTGTTTATTATTTGTTTTCAGATGCCATCCAGAGACACTGTTTGAGTTGGGTGCCCTGTAAATCCATGAAATAAATAATAAAATAAAATAAAATGAAATAAAATAAAATAAAATAAAATAAAATACATTTTTTGCATTACTGAGGGTTTCAGTTTACCTTATGTTTGGGAAGTATTTTGAGCTGCTATAACTTTTACAGATTTGCTTTAAATGTGCAGTTTTACCTTGGTTTTGGGGAGGTACTGAAATATTATTCTAAATAATAATAATAATAATTATTATTATTCAAATTATTGTTAGTCACACAGTCAGCCAGATGTTTAGACTGGATTTGGCATTTTTATCCACCTATCAAATCCTTCCCAAGGACCTGGGATAGGGTGATGCTGTTGTTCAATAACATTAAAGGTATCATCGCAGGATAGAAGCTGTTCCAAATAAAGCTCCCTTTTGCAATTGATTGATGGTGATTTTGTCAGTGCCAATGGTCTTCAAGGGGTGCTCCAGATGTTTTGGGATTGCACCCAAGGCACCTATTACTATTGGTACTATCTCTGCTTTCTTCACAGTTGTTCTATTTCTGTTTGCACGTCTTTGTATTTTGTGATTTTCTCCAGTTTTTTCTCTTCTATTCTGCTCTCTCCAGATATTGCAAAGTTCACTATTTTTTTCTACATCCAGTTTCTACAGCCATCTACATGTATTCTGGGCAATTTACAAGATTTAAAACAACAGAATGAACAACTTAAAACAGTATACAGTGGCCATGTGGGGTGGGGTTAGGGGAACACAACAATGAATAAAAATGGATGCAGGAATGGGTTCATATAACACTTTGACCAAATAGCCATGGAAAGAACCAGGTATTCAGGGCTGTTTTGAAAGAATTAACAGAAAACGCAGCCTCTTGGGTCACCCAAGATGACCCTAGATAATAGATGGGGCCAAAAATATACGAACCTTCTCAGATCTTCTCAGATCTCAAAAATAATAAGAGACAGAGAGTTCCTTGAGTGATGAAGCCCTATGCCATATAGGGCTTTATAGATGATGACCAGCACCTTGAATTGCACCAGGTGGCAACCAGTCTAACTCATGAAGGAAAGAAGTTACATGGCCATGGTGTGGCATGCTTATAACTGCTCATGTCACCACCTTCTGGACTAGCTGCATCTTCCAAGTGGTCTTCAAGGGCAGCTCCATGTAGAGTGCATTGCAGTAGTCCATGTGTGAAGTGGCCAAGGCATGAGTGACTGTGAGTAAGGGCTCACCAACTGAATCTGTGCAATTTATTAGCAAATAAATGAATCATTCCACAAGGGGTTCTTCACTCACAGACTTCTCAGAACCCTGATTGAAGAGTCTAGTGGTGCCAATTCCTGGACAATGCAAATAACACTGATCTTTTTGGAATTCTTTGGGGTCTGACACACATACAGCATGAATACGTAATGTAAAACAATAAAGTTCTCACCAATATACTGTATTCTTTTACCCAGATATAAAGATATTGCAAATTATCATCCATCGGTTCATTGTGATAATTCAGTTTTGTGGTGCACAGCAACCATAACAAGTTAGGAAAGGCAAAAGCATTTGGTACCTGATATACAACCCCAGAATTGTTTATTCCTTGCTATATGTTCGGAATTGATTGATTGATTGATTGATTGATTATGTGCCATCAGGTTGTGTTGGCTCTTAGCGATCGCATTCAATGTGTTAGGAACGAAGATACGTTGGGAATAGTGTTGGCTATATTTTAAGATGGTGGTTGTTTTTGTTCAGAAATACATGAGCTTTCTTGGACTATGCAGAAATGAAGCTTCCTCAAATCAATATTCAGGCATTAGGAGGTGCTTAAGGATGCTGAGCGTCAGCGTGGCATAGTGGTTAAAGGCACTGGGCTAGAAACTGGGAGACTCTGAGTTCTAGTGCTCGCTCAGGCACAGAATCTAACTGGGTGACTTTGGGCCAGTCCCCCTCCCTCAGCCCTAGGAAGAAGGATGCAAGGGAAAACCACTTCCAAATATGTTGCATGGACTTGTCCATGTAGCCACCAGGAGTCAAAACTGACCTGAAAACACCAATTTAAAATAAAATAATAAAATAAAATAAAATAAAATAAAATAAAATAAAATAAAATAAAATAAAATATTGAGCTGGCATTGGGTGGAAAAATTATGCAGATGTTAAATGTGGCTTCTCAAAGAACCCATATTAGCACTGAGGTGAAAAGTTCATCCCAAATCCTCTATGGATCACATGGGCCTAGGCGCAAATATGGTCTTCCATCTTTTGCTGACAAAATATGTAAAGGCTTTGCTTTGCTTTACGAAATACAGAAAGGCTTTACTTTTACTTTGCACTAATTTCCAGCTATTCCCTGTGATTCAGTCACGATAAATGTATCTCCACACAGTATCTGCAGACGGTGGGTGTGATGAGCTTATTCCAGAACATGGATCACAGCCACTTCTCTCAGCCAAAAACACCCTCAAAATAGACAGAGCCAGGTTTTTCAAACCTTTTCATGGGGCCCTTAACATCATAATAAAGAAATACTCCCAACAAGAGAACCAAAATGGAGAATGACAGTTCCTACTTCTGCCAGTTTTCTAACCTGCTACCATGAGCTTGGTTGAACTTGCCTGAGGAGGCTCAGACATCAACCTTCTCCAGACAGAAAGTCAGAATTCTCCTACCAGGCATACAGATAAAACCTAATCTCACATTAGATGCCATCCCCTACATGAAGCATCAATGATTTCCAGGTAGACACAAATGAACCATCCTTGAAGCAAAACAGAGAATTAGTGCCGTGTAGACTTCTCTGTCCCTAAATTTGAAATGGAAAAAAAATAAATCAGGGAACTGATTCATGAAAAATCATATTCAATAATTGTAGAGAAGGATTTTCCCACCCTGGAAAAGGGGCTAAAATGTTTAGGTGCTCCTTCTAACTCGATTTACTAGGCTGAGAGGGAGGGAGATCCCCCACCACAAAGCAAATGTTCTTTTCAAACATCTAAAGAAGGTTAAGTTAGATTAGCTTCCTTGAGAAACCTCTAGTTCAGTGTTTCTCAACCTTGGGAACTTTAAGATGTGTGGACTTCAGCTCCCAGAATTCCCCAGCCAGCCATGCTGGCTGGGGAATTCTGGGAGCTGAAGTCTACACTTTCCCAAGGTTGAGAAACACTGGTCTAGTTTTTGGAATGTCACTGTTTAGGCACACTGTCCCTGTGTGTAGAGATAGAAGAAAAAAACCTTGTGCTGTACTCAGCCTTCCGTAGGGTTGCCAACTCCAGATGAAATCAAGGCAGGAGATTTTACCCCTCTCACCAAAAACGGATATATGTGTATGCCAAAGTATGTGTGTATTGGGGGGACTGACAAAAAGCATGCTTCCCACTCCCTAAAGGCCCCACTAAGACCAAAAAAAGAGACAGTAGAATAAATAATGACTGATTATTAAAAAAAAAATCTCATTTTATGAGTTTCTGCAGGGTAGGTGATAAAAATTAGGAAACATGGGCATGCAATTGAGGCCCAACCCCCCTTTTTATGTCCACTGTGGGGCTTTGATTACGTGGTTATGGCTGCCATCATGATTTTTTTGAACCCCCTGCAGACACCCCATCATATTTCTCAAATTAGATTTCCCCCCTTGACCTATATGTACCATTTCCTACCAGACACGGATCCGTCTTGTAGAAATACCCAAGTGTACAAATACCCAATGAAGGAGTCTTGTGAATAAGGGTCGCTTGCCTTGCTCCCATCATGCAGAGACCAGTTGTCAGCCCTACCAGGTAGACCAGACTAAGAAACAAATGCTATGTAGGTCAGGAGTACTTTTATTGTAACTGCTGTAGTAACAGAATCTTGCAAGTCTGAATGTGCTCTCCCCTCCCTCCCTTTATCTCTGTGTGAACTAGGGAGGGGCTTGTCTGAGACGTTTACTCACCTTATGTTCTTGTCCTAGGCTCAGGCCCCTCTTATCTGACCATTGCCTTGTTACAGCTCTTTCTTCTATCCTTCAAGGCCATTCCCTCTGTCCTCTTCACCAGGACTACACTACTGACTACTGCTTATCTTCAAAACTCTTATTTATTTTGGGGTATCTTTCACCTGCCTCTAGCAGACCTCTAGCTCCTTCTTTTCTCTTTCCCCTTCCCTCTGCAGTTATTTATTTATTTATTTATTTACTTACTTACTTACTTACTTACTTACTTACTTACTTACTTATTTACAGGATTTGGCCACCTATCTCATATACGACTCTAGGTGGCTCACAGCAATCCATAAAATCATGGTTAAAAACAAAAGTACTCTTCCCCCCAGGCACCAGACCACACATCCTCCCAGTTAACCCCCCATCCTAGCCCAGTGCTTGGGGGAAGATCCAGGTCTTCACAGCCCTCTGGAAGGCTAAATTGTTGCAAGCCAGGGAGGGCAGTGCTTCCACTAGCCCCTCCTGCTCCCTTTAACCAATAAGAGAGAAACAAACCACGAAGCCCAGAAAAGAGCAGGTTGGAAGGGCAGATCCCCCACCTGCCCATACCCCGTAGCCAATCAAGTAAAGAAAATATATGAAAAGTAGCTGCCGCGTTACCTTCTGTCTGGAAGATCTTTTTTTGCTGGGTGGCCACTGTACAGAAGAGCATGTCCAGACTCAGGTAAATGAGAAGATGGGAGGATTGTGGAATATTCTCTTCCTTTCTGTTCTCTCTGGTCGTGTATGCGCATGCACTACTCTGCTCTTGATTTCCTCTCTATTTTTAATGCTGTTCCGGATACCTGCTTTAGGCACCAGTGGCTACATGAAGGTCCAAAATGGCAAGAAGGCAATTGCGACAGCGTGACTGAATTCCCGTCCCTTTGGAAGTGCGTGCAACATCAACGCAGGCACAAAAGGAGTGGGACTTCCACTCATGCTCCTTGACGGTCTTCTTGCCTTTTTTGACCTCCTCTGAGGATGCCGGATCCTTCTAGGGAGGAGTTTCCCACGAGGTCACTTTACTCCACCATCTCTGAACAAGACTAAATTCCAAATGCTAGAATGCTTTCCCCCTCGGTGTGTGAACTAGATACACTTTCTTGCACCGCAACTTTTCCTTTCCCCCTTCAAAAAGAAGAGAGGACGCATGGTTGATGAAGCTGTAAGGCAGGAGCTGGTGAATGACCCACCTGATTCACTGCCCTGAGAAATAGGAATCAATGGAGATGGAGTAGCGTTGCCAAGCTGACCCCTTGGGATCTGCTGTACCTTTGTAATAAATTGCTTGATTGTCTCCTAACTGCTGTTGCTGCCTCTGCAAATCCATGAGTGGTTTGCAGCAGGGATGGGTACGAGGAAACAGAAGGCAGAGGAAGACAAACAGACATCTGGCCAAGGTCTTGGAACATCCATTAGATGATTACATCCTCTCCCCCAGGAGAGCAGGTCTGAGAGGAAGCCAAAGGGAACAGACTGGCTTAAAGTGGTGGGAAGAAAGGAAGATAGTGCCATCAGACACATAATTTGTTTCTGTTTTCTCTTTTGATTTAAGCCACAAGAAACCAGTGCTGAATATGATGTCCCACTGGCAGTAGGTCTGTATCTCCACAGTCTTAGGCAAGGCACATGGCTGTACCAGATGGGAAGACATCTAGTAGGGAGAAGTCAATAGAAGGGTCTCATACCAAACGCCTCTCAATGAACATGACAAGCCCACAGACCTGCCCCTGCAAAGGAAAGTGATTGGTGCTCATTTTCTCAGCACAGGTGGGAGGGGTATAGAATCCACCAATCAGGGACCATGGTCCCTGCCATCTGGACAGGACACCTGACCAGCACTGTGGCCAAAGCTGAGGAATGGATTGAAATCTGGAGAGCAGCTTCTTAAGCTGCCTTCATCTTCTGATGGTTTCAGCATGGGAGGCAAGCAGTTTAAGACTGCCATATGGAAGAGCCCAAGCTCTTCCTACAAAAGCTGGAATGGAAGCATCGCAGTGTCCCACAGGTGTTTGGCAGAGCAGAGCCAAGCAAAGTAGCTGACTGGGATAGATTGACCATGATACTTTAGGAAGGTGGAGAACTTCCTTCTGTGAAGTGCTTCATGCCAGGGAATTATGACCAAGTGATACTCCTCTGCAAAGGAAAACACCTGCTAGACCTAGTGTGAGTTTTGCATACACACAATTGGCATTTGTTGACCTCATAGCACTTCTAATATTTTAGCCTTGGTTCTCAGCTATCTCCCCACCCATTCCACCCCAGAAGCACACACACAGACACACAGGGGCACATTTCAGAATGTACACCCTGCAGGGTGACATCCCATCCTCTTCCAAACTTCTAAAGCCCATTGCACATTGGAGTAGAAGCTGTAGTAATAGTGAGAATAGCAAAAACAAAACATTCCTATACAGCCCTGTGCTTCCGACATGGTGCCCAAGGCAATTAGCTATACCCTTAGAACTTTGTAACGAGCATTTCTGCTCCTTTTGGAGTGTTTGTACTACAGAACTGCTGCTGAATGAGGCAGAGGCAGTTACAGTAGGTCTTTGGGCAAGGGGCTTTGAGCACCTGACCCATCCATGTCTACCTCCCCCACAACTCTCTGTCCACCACACTTCCCATCACTACTGGCTCCTGCTACTTCCCCTTCACTATTCACTCACCTACTCCTGGATGCCTGTTACCCCCTGCCTCCCACCCCTCCCAGCTCTCCATTTCTCCCTCCCTTGCCCCTTGCAGCCTGCCCATTGCTCTCCCCTGCCTGCTGCCTTCTTCATCCCCTCCCCTCTACCACTTCCCTCTTTAAGGGCACTCTTTTAGGGTGGCGGCCACTAAGAAGCTCTCTACAAAAAATGAACTGAGAAATTGCCATAGTGGATAGAATTGGGGGGCTCAGGAAAAATAAGTGTGCCAGAAGCAAAGATCAATCACCACTGTCTTGGAGTTAGAGGCTATGCAATTCTTTTCTGTGTGTCTGTGAGGCGTAAGGAGGAGAATTCTGTTTCTCAACCTTATGTAGCAGATTTTGCCTGTTCAAATTTCAGTGAACTTTTGCCATGGCCCAAAGTAACTTTCCATGCTGCCAGTTTAGTGATATTTGAAACTTTTCCACCGTACAAGGGTTTGATTGCAGTTGTACCACACCATGGATTGGCCAGCAATAAGATATATCAACAAATAGGTCTCTATTTCCTTTCATTCAGAATTTTATTACATGAGGTTAAGCAAGTACCAGTTGTTAGGGATGTGCAAATGTTTAGTCTGGAACTCTAATTCAAAGGGGATTCAATTGATCATGTTCCAGTTTCTGAATTAAATAGAGTCCGTGAATCAAATCAAGTCACTGAATCAAATCAAATCAAATGCCTCAAATTAATATGGTAAGGCCTGAACCCAGTTTAACGATCTGATAGGCTTTGAGTCTGCACAATTGATTTGGAACTCTGAAATTCTCAAATGAAAAGTTCAAACTGAAACAAGTTACAAATTGAGTCAACAGCCTGAATTTCATTTGGGATAATTCACATATCCTCCTTTGCATCTTTCCATTTTCATAATAAAAGGTTATGGAATTTCAGCAAGTCAAAAACCTTCTTATTACCTCAAATTACTGCAAAGAGGAGTTGATTGCATGGCTGCAGATTTATCTCATCTGCAAAACTCTGAGTGGGTGATAATTATGATTAATAACGCCCGCAATCCAGTGCAGTTACAGGTCCAGTATTTTAATTTTAATTAGGTGTCTCAGCAAGATCTGTGATTGGCTGTTGGTCTGCAGGCAGTAGCTGTACAGGTTGATCTTTTTCTCAAAATGTCTCTGATGCCTGCGAAATTGTTTTGATTGTTCTCCGACCTGGTTTAAAAATGACCTGACTTCTTTGGAAATGAATTATTCCCTCCTGACCCCTTTAATGAGACATTTCAGCAAAGAATGCTAGATGTGATAGGAAAGGGCTGGGTGAAATTTTCACCTAAGTCAAGGCCATAAAAATTGTCATTATCGTGACATGGTAATTCACAGCCTGGCTAATCAAAACCTGATTCTTAACTTGTTTTTCCAAACTATAAACCTCTTTTTCTGGGACCAAATTTTGACAGACTATCATCCCCCATTTGTCTGATATTATTTATTATTTATAATGCAGTATCAAATGCTAAGAAGTGATCAGCAATTCCTATGTTTAGATCTTACAATGCAAAGCTAGGTAATGTTTATGCACATGTGTGTACAGGACAGAATGAAATATAGAAAAGATTTAGAGGGATCAGTGTAAATAAAGACAGTGCCACTAATTTCTGAGTTGAGGACAAGGGATTTCTGAATAACTGGGTTTCTTCCCCATCTCTTCCCATCAAAGATTTTGGAGCATGTGCACCTGAGACTATGAATAGGTCTCCTCCCTTCCTTTTAAAAGGGATGCAGATCATTTTAGCCTGTCACAATTTTGCTTTTGTAAACCACGCTTGTGCTAGAAACACCATTAGCTTAAGGCATGACAGACACATATAGGATGTCTGGGATTTGCGGGCAAAAATGATTGACATCCAATTTGCATAACAGTTGTTGCTATGGTCTGCTACTAGTATAAATACTGCTGTTGTCACCTTTTTGGGTGTGGCATTCTCGAGACCTGTTGTCTCCGAGGAGTGGTCCACCCGGTTGCTTTGTTTGGCCAAATAAAGAGCTGTTTTTCTTTTTACTCCAAACCTTCTCCTGAGTTTTCTTTAATCAGAGGCAGGGAAGTAACCTATTGGGCAGACCTAACACTTTCTTCAGCTTTGGCAGAAATATTGGCCAGTTGTTCTGTCTGGATAAGGGTTACCATGGATGCTGGTTGATAGATGCCTTGCTTTACTCTTCCCACCTGTGCTGGGAAAGCAAGCACCAATCACTTTCCTTTCCATCAGCCAAATTTTTGAGGTCCTGTCATTTCCACTGGTAAACCTTTGATATGACCTTCTGTGTAGACTCTGCTTCAAGGATGTCCACAAAATCAAGACCGTGGCCATTGACTGTGTGGCTGTTGTTATTGGGTCATATACAACACATAAAAATGGAGTTGGTCCTTCAGTTGTAAGGCCAGGGCCACCATCTGGACTCTTCCTCCAGCGATCTCTGCTCCCCGTCATATTTGACACCTTCCTGTTGGGTGAGAGCAGTGGTGGAACTGTGGGGAAGACAGCACACACCATTTTACTTCCATCCTGTGATGGAATGGTTTGATGAAGGCCGTGCTCGGGGAGATAAACATTGCCTTAGTCCCCAGCAGGAGCATGGGAAGGTTAAGAGGATGAGACTGGCACCACCCTAAGGAATTCACGGTGTTTTGCTTGCTGGCTTGGGAAGTTTAGGTTCAGTCTGGAGAGATTCTGTCTTGTGGCTGAAAGCTAATAAAAGCTATCGGACTAGACCTGTACTGTCTTATGGAGTTCTTTGGGCTGAACCTGACACATCCTTATCTTTGGAGCAGGAGAAGGAAACTGGAAGAACTCTGGTCAATTTCATCCAGTTAATTTCAGGCAAGAGTGGGAAGAGTTAACTCTGCGGAAGTTGTAATTCCCATCATCTCTCACCATTGGACAAGGATAACTGGATGAAAGATCTGAGACTGCTGGGAGACATCTAAAATACCATAGCCTGGCCAGCAAACTTTCAGCATGTGCTCTGTTTTGGATTGAATACACCTGTGGGCCACAGCAGCACTATTTGTAGGATTTTTATTTATTGTATTAGTTATTTCAATGTATATGGCTGCCCATCTGAAATTCATGACTCGGGCCGCTAACAACAGTTAAAAACTATACAAAAACATAGAACAAGATGAAAAACAGCACAAATACAATCAGCAGCAGAGGTAAAAAGCTCACAGATTAACACAACTACCGCATGGGTTCCAGATCCCCAAGCCTGATGACAAAACCATGTCTTTAAGGCTTTGCAAATAGCCAACAGGGTTGGGACTAATCTAATTTCTGGGGGGATGATGTTCTAAAGGTGTGAGTGTGTCATGACAGAAAAGGTTCTCTTCTTGGCCCCTGCTAGTTGTAATTCCCTAATAGATGGGACCTGTAGCATGGTTCTCCTGCCAGAACTAACAGGACAGATAAAGATAATTGGGGAGAAGCGGTCCCTCAAATTTTGCTTTCATCAGAATGACAGAACAGCATTGCGACATTATGCCTCAAGGTCTGCCCCTTTCCAGTGTGACATCGTGATGCATGAGGAAAAGAGGTAGAGCTTGTGTTGTCGTACTGCAACATTACTTTCATTGTTCTGACCACAGGAGGTCAAGGAGATGCCACTGGACCACAGTGATTCACCCTACCGGAACGCTGACCTTACTTTGGAATGGACTACTCAGATAGTAGTGTTTGATGCAACATGATAGTCAGGTGAGCCTTCTTATCAATTATTGAAAGATTGTTGGTTCATTCTTGATCAGGTAGGGGAGAGAAGAAAACCCGTAAGACTGCTGACCATGCGTGTGAACTTCCTGAATGCACTTGGTTGACCAGTTTGGGGCAGAACTATTGGATTAGATGGGTCATTGACTTGATCCAGCTTCAAGTCACATCTAATTTGTTCCAGCTCTGTTGCCTGGCTTTCTCAAACTTAGATCAAACTTAAGTAATGTTTGATTGATTGTATGCCATCAAGTTGGTGTTGACTCCTAGCAACCACAGAGATAGACCTTCTCCAGAATGATCTACTCCAGTGTTGTCCAAACTTGGCCATTTTAAGATGAGTGGACTTCAACTCCCAGAATTCTGGGAGTTGAAGTCCACTCATCTTAAAGTGGCCAAGTTTGGACAACACTGATCTATTCTAACCTGGCCCTGCAGGTCCCAATCACTGTTGTAATCCAATTTATTCACCTCACTGTTGGTCGTCTTCTTCTCTTTCCTTCCATCTTCCCTAACATTACAGACTTCTCCAGAGAAGTAATTTGTTTGATGTTCCATTTGTTTTCTTGGCTATCTATGGTATTCTCAGAAATCTTCTCTAACAACAACATTTAAAAATGTCAATACTCTTTCTATACTGCTTCTTTAAACTCCAACTTTTGCTTCTATAAGTGTCACAGGAAAAACCACTGCCTGCATGATTCTGATCTTTGTAGGCATAGACATATCACTGCATCTGAATATCTATTGCAAGGCCTTCATTGTTATTCTACTAAGGGCTGGTTGGTGGCTTATTTCTTGATTGCTGGCTCCTTTACTATTGATTTTTTTTTTAATCCATTCAATCGTGTCCGATTCTTGAAGATGGCCTGGACCAGTCCCTGCAGTTTTCTTGGCAAGGTTTTTCAGAAGTGGTTTGCCATTGCCTCCTTTCTAGGGCTGAGAGAAAGTGAATGGCCCAAGGTCACCCAGCTGGCTTTGTGCCTAGGCTGGACTAGAACTCATGGACTCTCGGTTTGTAGCCTGATGCCTTAACCACTACACCGAACTGGCTCTCTTTTGCTGTTGATAGTCAACCCTAAAAGGCAGAAGCTATCCACCACTTCAGTATCTTCATCGTCAGTGCTAAGGCTGGTTGCTGTTCCTGTTTTCATTTTTATATATTTTATATTTAATCTTAATCCAATTTTTTTGCATCCCCACTTGACTTCCATTACTAGAGTTTGCAGATCATTTCCACTTTCAGCTCTCAGAGTAATGCCATCAGCATAGCACAGGTTATTGATGTTTCTTCCTCCAGCTTTAAAACCACACTCATCTTCTTCCAATCCAGCTTCCCTTAATATATATTCAGCATATAGGTTGAATAAATAAGGGAGAGCATATAGTCTTGTCTCACTCTTTTGCCAACCTGGAGCCAGACTGTTTCGCCATGTTCTGTCTGTACTGTAGCTTCCTGATCTGCATTTACGTTTTGCACAAAGACAATGAGATGTTTTGGGATTCCCATTTTTCTAAGGACATTCCACAGTTTGACATAATCAACACGGCTGAAGGCCTTTCTTTAATCAACAAAGAACACATTGACTTCTTTTGGACACTGTTTGTTTTTTCTCAATTATCCAACGTGCACCAGCAAAAATAACTCTTGTTTCGCAGCCTTTTCTCAAGCCAGCTTGAACATCTGGCATTTCTGTTTCCATTAGGGCTCTAATCCGTGTTGGATGATCTTCCTAAGCATTATTGTGTAAGGATGTGAAATTAAGGATATTGTATGATAGTTTGCATAGTCTGCTAAGTCTCCTTTCTTTGGTATTGGTATATAGACTGACCTCTTCCAATTGGTTGGCTACTGTGTCATTCTTCACCTTTGCTGCATAGTTTGGGCAGAACCTTTACGGATTCTTCTTCTGCTGCTTAAGACATGCTAGAGAGATATAACATCTTGGATGGTGTGGGAAATGTGGAAAGAGGGGCATCTTTCTCCCTTTTGCACAATTTTAGAGGCTCATGCATTGAAACTAAATGGGGAGAGATTTGGTAACTGTAAAAGGAAGTTATACTTTATATAAAGTTATACTTAATAACTGAATGAAGAATTCACCCATTTAGAGGGTTTTAGATGGTTTTAGGACTCATTCATTGTTCTTTATTTTATTGGGAGCATAGGTTGCTCCAACTGAAGCTGACTCTGAGTGGCATACTGTGCGACCATTGTAAATTAGGTTAGAAACCTACGAAGTATATTACAATAAACTAGCAGCAACCACAATTCATAACCAATAATATATAGCAACATAGAGAAAAGAAAGCAAAGTCATTCAACAACTGCAAAGTAAAAGAGTTTCTGTTGCTGGAGGGAACAGATTGTACCTTTACATACCCCAGGCCTCATGGAAGAGCCATGTATGATGGACTTCCTAAAAGCCAGGAGAGGAAGCATCCTTCAGATATCTGGGGGAAGGTCGTTCCAAAGAAGAGGGGCAGCAATTGAGAAGGTTCACCTCCATGATCCTTCAAGATGGCCATCTCTGAATGAAGAGGCATGGAGTGAACTTACCCTCTTAAAACCAGCCCCTTGAATTGCACCCAGAAGCCAACTTGCAAGCCGTGATCTTCTTGATGTAGTAGGGCTTCATGGGAGAATTGGTCAGCACCCATAACTGCTTAAGCTGCTATATTCTGGACCAGGTGTAGCTCTCAAATGGACTTGCCAAATGCATGGAAGAGAGGGCTGTCAATAGCTACTAGTTTTGTGCTCTACATGAGATCCAGAGTCACAGTAAGCCAATTTTAAATATCAATGGCTAGGCAGCAGTCATGGAAGAGAGCTTACCTCCTCATGTTCTCTTTATAAGCTCTTGGAGATTCCTTCATTCATGCATGCATGCATGCTTTCACTTCTGTGTTCCTCCTATGTCTTTGGGCTGCGTATTCCAAGGTGGCCAATCTGGAATCCAAATTGAATTGAGGATTTGAATCCAATCTGCATCTGATTAAAGGTCACCTTTTCCAGCGTATGACACCTTTTCCTCCATGCCAGGGGTAGAGAACATCTGCAGCGATAGTCAAGAAAGTCACAACGGTGTCTGTGACTGTGAGATCAAAGCCCCACCACTTTTTATGTGTGTTGCATGTGTAGCACATATAACAAAAGGGGCGGGGCTTTGGTTACATGGTTGCAGCTGTCATCCTGATATTTTTGACTCTCCTCTCTCCGATACCCCTGCAAGGGTGTTTTGCATCTACTGCAAATACTGAGCCTGGAACCTGACAGTCCACTTGGTTGATTCCACTTTTTCTGCAGCCTCCTATATCTGTACAAATCAAAACAGACAGGTGCCACAAAATAAATCACCTCTGTAGCACCGTTATCAGCTGCATAAATTTGCATGCAATGAATACTGATCAGCTGATGGCATCTTTTCAGGTTGTGAGGTGATCCAGAAGGGGGGAAAAATGCACACCACAGCCAGCATCCTTCTTCTGCTGCTTAAAATCCCTTCCCATTTCTGGGAAGTTTCCGGCTCCAGCACATCAATTGCTGGCAAGATCCTTCTTGGAAACCCATCCGTCTGATTCCGAAAAACCCTAACAATTTGGCATTTGATGCACTGCATTTCTACAGGGCGTTTGTTGCAAGGACTCCAGAGTCTTCCTTAGAAGGAGGGTACAAAAATGCTTTCGGGAGCTGCAAGGAGGGTTGGGGGAAGAAACAGCATCTGAAGCCATGCATTAAAACTGTCTCCTTCCACAGACCAGGGTTGCTGAGTATGGATGGAGTTTGCATCATTTCCCCAGGGCCCTAGAAAATTTTAATTAAGGTTGGGAAAAAAATGGACTGAAAAGAAGCAGTGAGATACATGGGCTGCGTTGGCACAACACATTTAGCTTGGTCCCTGAATTAATTTGTTTTCTGAGTTTTGTAAAGGAATTTAGAGTTGACCTTGGGGAAACTATAAGAGAGCCATTAATGGCGGGGGGGGGGGGGAGAGGAAGGAGCAAGCAGATCAGGAGGGACTTGCAGAAGAGATTACATGCTCCAGAGGTAGAAGGAAGCATGAGAAAGAAATTCAAAACATTCCTGTCTTGATTTTGTTTAGTATAAGCTGGGACAGAAAGAATCTTGGACCAGCTTTCAAGATTCTGTTAATATCCCCTACAGCAAGGCATTTGTATTCTTCAATTTAAAAATGCACCTCCAAATTCATACTTTAAGGGAACTGGGCAGAAAAAAATGCAATATATTACAGACAATGAAATTGTGTGTCCATTTGTGAAAAAGTTTCTCAAAAAAATGCATATAAATGTTGGTGTAGAGATCTTTAAAAAAAAAAAAAATCACAGGGCCAAACTTGAATTGAGCAAACTTGTACCCGGCAAATGAGAATGATATGGAAAGTAACACAGATTGACTTTCTATTGGATTGACCTTCCAGCAAGGCATGGGACCAAATATTAAAAAAGGAGGATAAAAAAATCTAATAATAGTAATAATAAAAAAATTGCGTCAACTTTTAATGCAGGCTTCTATGATTTTCTATTTTGGAGCGTTTATCTGAATTAAAACTTAGTTGCTGTTCAGATGTGCATGTCTCCAAATGTTGCAATGCAGATGGTTTGCAGTTAATAAAAATGTATATTTAGGGAAATGTCTATACAAAAATGCATACATTCATCGAAGTAGTGTAGAAAAGGGATTCACACTGGGTGGGGGAAGAGGCAGGCAGGCTGGAGGACAAGAGAAAGAAGGCTGCTTTTTGGGATGCAGAAGTGGAAGTAACTTGTAGCCATCTTCTGGAATGTCTTCCACCTGGTGGCCATTCATACTTGAGTCTAAAAGAAAAGAAAAAAGGTTGTTGGAGAGGTCCTGTTCTCCCCAGCAGCCAAAGCATAAACATTTATAGAGACACAGAGCCCTATAGTTGGATGGGGGAGGTCCTGAAGGAGACCAGTTGGACCAATTGAAGCCTGGTTCCAACCCCAGTTGGACTTTCCTCCAAGATGGAGGCTCTCTGGTGAGAACATGTCCACACCAGGCAGTAAGCAGGCCATCTCAGTGCCCAGCAGGGGCATCCAGGGGGATGGGTGGGTGGGTGGTCAAACTGATAGCCACAACCATGTGATTACAGCCCAGTCCCTTTCTACAATTGTACAGTTATGGCTGCCATCTTGATGTTTTGACCATCTTCCCCTATGGAGGCTGCTGGGACCAGGCCAAGGAGGGTGAGGGGATGAGTCTGAATCCTTAAAATGTGGGCTCTGAATTGAACCCAAGACCTGAGGGGGGGGGACCGATCAGTGCAGAATAGAGCTAAAGAGTTGCCTTCTTTTGTTGATGTGCATTTACCACTTGGCAAACATGTCCCACTGCTGACTTATTTTTGATGATGATGATGACGACGACTGATGTTGGTGGTCCTACAAGTATTATAACCAAAGCAAGTCTCCCTCATCCACTACAAAGTTGGTTGGTTTCCTTTCCCTAAGTGAAGAAGTCTGCATTTGACTCTATTTTCATGCCCCTGCTCCAGCTGGTTCTGTGCCCAGCGCTATGGACTTCTCATTTTGCATTGAGAAAACTCCCTTTGAATTCCACGTTGCTTTCTTTAGAATGTTTGCCATCTTAAGGAGGACCATCATTCCAGGTCATCCTACATTGTCTTTGGCTTCTTCAGGTAGCAGTTTAGATAGAGTCCAGTTTGAAATTCTAGGGAGCTCCTCAGAGGTATCTGCAGATTATGATTGAAAAAGTCAAGATGGTGGCTGTAATGGTTCTACGTGGGGGAATGCGACTCGAGGCAGACATGTCTGCCCATGTTTGATCTAGCAGCTCCAGGGTGTCCACAGGGTATGGTCAAAAATGTCAAGTTGGCAGCCGTAACGGTGTGATCAAGGCTCTTCCTGCCACGCACATAAGAAAAGTCGAACTGAGGGACAATAAGCTGGCCATCTCAGTGCAAGGAGGGCTATCCAAGGGGGTGGAGGGTCAAAAACATCGCTCTGACAGCCACAGCCATGTGATTAAAGCCCAATTGCTCCCTACTGTTGTGCAGTTGTGGGTGCCGCATTGAATTTTACCCTCTCCTGCAGACATCCCCGGAGTTACTAGATCAAACAGGGACAAACTTTTCTGCCTCAAGTTGCATTTCCAGGGCAGAATAATCAGTCAACATGTTGTAGTGGTAGCTAAGAAAGAAAAGTGGGAGAGGGCACTCATGTTCTTGTTGCTGTCACCTTCTTGTTTTATTTTCTCCCCCAGAGAAAGAAAAGTCTGCTTTTAAGGGTTTCTGGAATTAGAAGAATAAGAAGTACAGACTGCCCTTCCTGCACTGGCTAGCCCAGTGTTTCTCAACCTTGGCAACTTTAAGATGAGTGGATTTCAACTCCCAGAATTCCCCAGCCAGCTGGGGAATTCTGGGAGCTGAAGTCCACTCATCTTAAAGTTGCTAAGGTTGAGAAACAATGGGCTAGACAAATGTGGTTGAATGCAGTTTTCCTTCCTGGCACTCCACAGGCCGTAGTTATCTTTAAACTCTGCTGGAGCCCTTCCAGTTTAATGCCTCTTCCAGCCATTCAGCTGAAGCCCTCAAGATTTAAGCCAAGTTAGAGCCATTTCAAAAAGAGATGTAAAGCCCCCTCTCTTTCAAAGGTTGGTTCTTCACCTGCTTGATACAGCACATTGTCCAGGAGCACCTGGTGACTTGGGAGAAGTTCCCATCTTCCTGTCCCTTCGAACCCTCCCCACCCATTTCCCCAACATGGTTTGCTAAGGAGGGTGGTCAAGCCGTGATGCCATCACTTGGTGGATCAAAGCACCCATTGCACCAAATACATTAGAAAGAAGGGAAGAGAACAAGAGATGCCCCCCTCGTTTTCCTCCCCCCCTGCCCCATCTCAGGTATCTTACACTTGGCTCCAAATTTTCTCTCCAACTGAGCAGGGCTGAAACTGCAAGGCAGACTCTCTGCAGGAAAGCAGCAATCAGCTCGTGATCTCTTTGCGTTTGATCGCTAGCACTCCCAGCATTGCTTTGCAGTTTCCCATCCTCCCTTGCCACTTAGGTCAGAAGTGTGTGTGTGTGTGTGTGTGTGTGTGTGTGTGTGTAAGAGCGAGTGAAGCTGTGCATGTGTTCCTCTTCTTGGCATTCCCCCAATACCCCTCCCTCCTTGCAAGTTGGAATTTTCTTCCGCATCACATCCAAATCTCACTGAAGCCTCCTTGGAGCCGGCAAAAGGCAGCAGAAAGGAGATTTCTGTCTCCCGCCTCAGTTTGCTTTGTTTCCCTCCGTTCCCTTCTGGACATCATGCATGGACCAAAGCGGCGTTGCTGAAAAGACCAACCACGGGGACCTGCTTTTTCTGAAAAGAAGCATCCGTCAAGGTAAGGGAGAAGCTGGCGTGTCCTTTTAAGTTTCCCCTGGATTGATTTGTTGGTGCAGAAGACCAGACCGGATGCCCTTTTTGCTGCAAATGCATAAATCCGGGGGAAAGAAGAAGAGGGATTAGTAATTTCTTTCCTCGGTCCTTGCGTGATCGGATCATTTACCTGCTGGCGTTGAAAGATGCTGGCTCAGCTGCGGGGAGCAAGGGGCAAGGAATGCATTCTGCACATGTACAGATGGAAGGAGGGTTTACTAATGAGCTGGCTCAGTAAGGCTGCCAAGCTTCTCACCCCCCCACCCCCCAAGATATTTGCCATCTCATTCTTTGTGCAAAGGGGTGTGCGGTGGCGGCTTACAGTCCGGCTATAAAGTACCTTGGTTTGTCTTAGCCAATCCAAGCATCTCTCTTGGGGTCAGCTCAGTGAAGCGGTCAGAAAACCAGTCTTCTGCTGATTGCGCAAGAATGGCACGGTCTTCGCTGGTGTGCTTCTCCAACACCTGGCTCTCTGTGGGTCATGGTGCCTGAAAATTGGTTTATTGTATCATAACCCTCCTCAACTCCGTCTTTCTTTTCTTCCCCCTCTCTCTCCTTCCTAACTCCAGAGCTCACAATCGTGTGCATTCAGGATGGACCCGTTTTTTCACACTCAAGTTGGGGATGTCCTTTACATGTCGAAGCTGGTGAATGATTCATCCCTGTGGAACTTCAGCTTGGGCGACTGGTTCCACAACAAGACAACCGATGGGTTCCTCCCCATGCGGATCAAGGTCACTATTGTGATTGTCTACTCCATTGTTTGCATCGTGGGACTTGTGGGCAACTGCTCGGTCATGTATGTGATCATCAGGTGAGCACACCTATGCGGGACGAAGTCAGGATGAGCACAGGCTCTAACAGAGCTCCCCCAAAGTGAGGGCACGCTAGACTTCGCTCTCGGGATCTTTCCTTGGTGGAGAATTTGCATTCCAGGCATAGTGATTAAAAAGACAAGGGTGCCCCGGAGCATGTGCAAAATTCTTTTCTCTCGCGGCTGAGGAGGGGCAACACCGTTCCAAGGCATCTAATGCAGTGAATTGTGGGTGGGAAGATTTCTCAAGGAATAATGCTAATTCCAGTATGATGGAAATAATATAAAATATTGCTATAGCAGTAGAAATATAAACAGTAGTTCACTATCCATGACTACTCAAAGATTAAGTTACACGGAGTTCAATGGGCAGGTCTTTGTGCACAGGACCACTAAAATGGAACATAAGATCAAGGGAGGTTTGAATACCAATATTTAACTAGGGCAGATTTGGGGGGGGGGGTGAGGAACCAAAGAGGCCAATTGTAATGCAGACAAGTAGTGGCCTTATCCATGCATGAACCTTTGGACATCAATGTGACAAAGGCTGTTAATGTGTTCCAAACATCTAACCCCAGTAGGAATGTGCTCTGGAAGGCCATCCCTAATGGCAATGATCAATGCAGGGGACACATCGCTTTGGGCTCAGGAAGTTGCACCCCAAGTCTCTGGGTAGACAGGTGCCTCCGAAAGATCTGCCCTGGATAAAGTCTTCTCTTTCATTCAAAACAGCCTGTAGCACTGCGTGATTCTTGTGCAGCAGAAAAGACTCGGGTGCATGTCAGCCTCTTGGCTTTGCTAGGATCAGAGGACAGTCCTTGAAATCGGTGCTAAAATGCAAATAAAATCTCTCTCCCTTACTCATTCACTCACTTCGGTTTGTATGCCTTTATCTCTCTGTTCATTTGCTTCTTGGAACTGATGGACAAGCTTTTTTTTCCTGTAAAAGTCTACCTTCTCTCATGGCTCATTCTTGGGGAGGGTGCGTGGAGGGTGGGGATGAAACAGTCAGTGGGTGGAGCAAAAACCACACTGGATAGAAGCATCCTTTCTTTCTTGGATACAACCCCTTAGGTCTTCTTTGACACTCTACTCTCCCTTCCAAGCAGCAGGTTGCAAGGGTGGATAGATTTTACTGAACCGATTTCTTACAAAGGGGTTGAGAAGAGGTGAAGCATCACATGACACTAACACGTAGCTCTAGTTATACTGACCGATTTTCCACCTATATGTGAGGTTGACAGTGAGCATAGATTGCCATAATATTTGGGGAGGAGGGAGTTGGTGCCTTCAAGTCAGGATCCTGGTGACTTCAGCAACAGGTCCATGGCAATGTTTTCTGGAAGAATTTTGCCATGGTCTTCTTCTTCCCATGGCTGAGAGAGAGGGACTGGTCCAAAGTCACTCGGCTAGCTTTATGCCTAAGACAGGATTAGCACTCATGGATTCCTGGTTGCTAGTTCATTGCCTTTAACCACTACACCAAATGGGCTCTATGTCACAAGGTGAGCCAATTCTATACATTATGAGCAAACCTATGAGTGCGGACACCTAAGTCGCTAAGGCTGCACCACTTTTGCAGAAGAAAGAGGTAGAATCATAGAATCATTAAATTGGAAGGGGACTTAGTCTTCTAATCCAGCCCTGTCAAGGGCAGGAATCTTCAAATGATCCCAGAAAAATGGCTGTCCAACCTTTGATTGAAAAACTCAAGTGATGGGGTGCTCAAGACTCCATCATGGAGATAGGCTGTTCCACTACTTCACAGCTCTCACAAAAAATTCCTCCTCCTTTCAAGTTTGAATCTCCCTCCGTCAAGCTTCTAACTATTAGTCCTCATCCTTCTCTGGGGCCCTATGGAGAATCAATCCATACCTTCTTCCCTGTGATAGCCCTTCAAAGGGTAGAGGAATGCTCCCATGTTTCTCTTCAGCCTTGTTAGTTTTTGCAGAAGAATAACAAAATCTTTACTCCCATCCTTAAAAAAAAAAATCCAATTACAAGGGGAGAAGAGAGGAATGAAAAATGTCCTAGATGAACTGAGCAAGCTCAAGGACCATAGAAAATGGATTATTTTAGAGAGGGAAGAGACAGAAAAGGATGTGGGAGACTAGTAATGGAGTCAACTGCAAGATGGCATGGCTGCCTGCTTCAGACTCTGAATAGGGCCTGCGTAATGCAATGTCCCTGTGTGGGATCCATACTGTTACAATTGTTTACAGCATAGCATTATTCTTCCTAAATCCCTCTTTCACTAAGAGAAATTCCAAAATCAGTTCAAGAATTACTGTTCATTGTTCCCTTTCCTGGACATATTTTCTCCATATTTCATTACTGCATTCAATCATCAGTAAAACATAAGGGGCCAAAATTAGTGGAATTATCAAATCATAAATTTCTAGGGTTGGATGGGGCCAATTAAGCTTTCAGATCCAACTCTCTATTCAGGACAGGAATCTGAGTTAGAACATCCCCAACTGATGGTTTTGCTTGAACGCATCGAGTGAAGGGAAACCCATAACCCAAGGTTCCTCAACCTCAGCAACTTTAAGATGGGTGGACTTCAACTCCCAGAATTCCCCAGCCAGCATTCTGGGAGTTGAAGTCCACCCATCTTAAAGTTGCTGAGGCTGAGGAACCCTGCCATAACCTCTCTGGAACGTTGATTCCAGTGCTAGATGCCCCTGTGTTAGGAATGCTTGTCCTAAGAATAGGGGTAATGGAAAAAGTGAGGACTTTTTTTTGGTAATCATACAGTAAGAGATAATTTTGCAATTGTACTTATATTTGGTGCAAAGGAAATCAGAAACTTCTATTTTTTTCTTTTTTGCTCTTGTTTTCTGCACTTCTGTTTTCTCTCTCTCTTCTTTCCTTTCTTCTTTCCCGTTTCTACTCTTTATTAGTTTGTGTTAGCTTGTATGTGCTTTGTAAAACCACACACACACACATACACACAGATAAAGGAATGCTTGTCCTAACATTCAACAGGAATCTGTCTTCCTGTCACATACATCCATTATTTCATTACTCCATGTCCCACACTCTGGAATGAGAAGAAATGGGTTTTGATCTTCTGTGGGACTTCCTTCCAGAGGTTTGAATGATCCCCTCATCCCCCTCCCACCAGCTGTCTTTTCTCAAGGGTGAACATGCCCAGCTCCTACAATTCCTCTCTAAAGGTCTTATCTTCTGGCCCCTAATTTCCCTTCTTTGCATCTGCTTCAGTTTGTCTGATCTTTTCTTAGAAAATGTGATGCCCCAAACTAGACACAGTACTTGAAAAGAGGTCCAACCGAGATGGCAACAGAGTGGTGCTAACGCTTGCTGGGATCTGAAACTCTATTTCGACTGATGCAGCCTCACTGTTTT
The DNA here is from genome assembly GCF_059951505.1 of Python bivittatus. NCBI lineage: Eukaryota > Metazoa > Chordata > Lepidosauria > Squamata > Pythonidae > Python > Python bivittatus. The sequence continues at coordinate 99,351,876 of NW_028277098.1, read as the reverse complement.
TACACCCATGCCACACTTCGGATCAGCTTCTGATCCACTGCAGTCCCATGAGCCTTTTCACACATACTCTCACTACAAATTGCAAGTGCTTTGTTTTTAGATGCAGTGCCCTCCATTTCTGGAATAAAGTAGAAGAAGAGGTAGTGTGGTGCTGCTTCTGTAGAAATGCAGTGTTTCCAAGGCTTTGGGGCAATTCTCTCATTTGTCCCAAGGGTTTAAATGAGAGCAGCTTTCTGGGGTCTCCTGAAAGAAACTAAATTAATCCAGAAATTGAAATGAGAGGTAGATGAACAATTCTCACGGGTCTCCATGTGGGGGCATGCCTTGAATTTAGAAAGACATGGAGAAATATGCAGGAGGAATTTAGATGGCTTGCTCCAAGAGCAAGAGATATATTGTGAATACTCTGTTCTCATAAGAAACCAACTTCACATCTACTTATACGTAGTGAATTACATCATGTAAGTGTGTTTAGCTTGTAGCATTAGATAACGACACTTGTGCATATGCACAACATGTACACAGAAAAGGGAGAAGAAAGAAGTACAAAACCAAAAATGGTGAAAGGGTGTTAAAGAAAAGATGGAAAGGGAGCAGGTATAATTAGATCAAAAGGAAGGAAAAGTACTGGGTTGGAAGCACAATTGTGTTATTCCTCTCCCCATGTTTATTTCAGTTTTCCACAATAATGAAATCAAGAAATCTGTTTAAACAAAAGCTGAGAGCTTCAGAACTCAGTCTGCATGTTCCTTTCAACAATGCAGTAGGACAGGGAAGAGTAACATGTAGCCTTCCAGACATTGCTGAATTGGAACTCTCAGCATCCCTCATTCTTGGCCATCCTGCTTGAAGGCTGCTGAGAGTTCCAGTTCAGCATTGCTTGGAAGTCTCTGCCCTGCCTTCCAGCCCACTCAGATGTTGTTCCAGTCCAACCAAATATACCTACTTTCATTCCAGAATCTGAGCTGCATATTCTGCTCCAAGGTTCCTCTGCATCTTCCCTAGCCTCCAAAATGAATCATGCAGGCCTGCAGGTAGATGAAACACAGTAACAAATTAAGCTGGATTTGATTTTACATATACATGATTTCTTCAATTTTGTGTGGTGTTTTACTGATCCACACATGTTCTCCTATATGCTTATCAAACCTTCATGCAATTTTATCAAAACTGCTGTTTCTCGCTGTTCTAGCAATGCATGAGACAAAGGGACTTCTATTTTGCTGTTTACTTGATGGCTATAAATCAAAACTACTACAGTATTCAATAAATGACAAGCGTTCAACATGAAGATGATACTCAAGTTTGCTAAAGTCAAGATCATCAGTCAAGAGTGCTTGGTTCAGTTACCAACACATTAAAGAGAGGTAGAGCCATCTCTTTCCCTTAATTTCAAGCTAAGATTAAAGAAAAAAAGGGGAGAAATGAAAGAAAAATTCACTGTCCTCGAATGTTATTGTTTCCACAAAAAATTCCATTCTACATGCATGTTATTCCAATATATACCATTTTATATGCAATTATAGAAAACCTGAGAACTATGTTGCAGAACTGAGAGGCAGGGAAAAGCTAAACTCTATTAATATTCCTATATTATTCCACGGGGTGCAAATCAAACTTAAAAATAGGGACAGAAGGTATCATCAAACTTCCTTAACATGAACTACTAGTCTAAATCTTGACAGTTTTTTGCATTCTTCCTGCCAACAGATTCTTTTCTCAAGCCACCAAATGTATTTCCTGCAGTCTCTGGTTTACCTGCACTAATCTGTTTCATTATACTCAGAGGGAGCTTGCAAATCATAATAAAGAGCCAGACACAGTATGGGAGTAAAATACCAGAGATTTCTAATGGTAAAAATTGTGTAATCATTGTGACCTGGCTGGTGTATGATTGCCAAAGGCAGAAGCTTATATTTACAAGACCGATCAAGGCTTCTTCTTCATCAAGCAGTTGGAAATGAAGGCAGTTGCCTTCACCAAACTGTATGAACAGACTGTAGAAAATTATAAAGTAGTTGTACCATCCTATGAATATATTGTTCTTTTAGGTATAATTTTCCCACTAATTTGGGGAAACTTGTTTCAGAGACAGCTGATTGTTTATGCCAATCAACTTTTTTTTTTTTTTACTTGCACCCATTATACTTCTTCCAAAGCCAAAGACTGTGAAAACTCTTTTTGAAGGACAAAGAAAACAAGAAAGATGAAGATTATTTTGGTCTAAAAAATATTCTTTTCTAGACTGCTAGTGAGGGGTGGATTTGTCCAGGAGAGAAGGAAAGATGTTTGGAGAAAGTATGTGATGACCACTTGTACTTTGGGATTGTATTGTGTTGTTGATCATCTGTTATTCTCCTGTGAACTGAAAATCCTTCATGGTATCCAGGTTTTTGGCTATGAAGATTTTTTCGATGTTCATTTTGTTTTCTTCGGTGTTCCAGTTTTTTTGTTTCTTTTGATAAAAGCAATGAGGTGTAAGAGTTTCCATTTTCAGGAGCAATGGTGGGAATGGAAAGTTCTCTCAAGTACCAAAACCATGAAAGATCTATGATCTGGTCATTGGCTGTAGTAAAATTAATTAACTAACTAACTAACTAACTAACTAACTAACTAACTAACAGCCTAAACCATTTTCGGCTTTAGTTAATGGGAAGTCAACAGCATAGAAACCTTCACCAGCACTTGTTTTCTTGGAGTAATCTTTGCATGATATAAGGGGATGGGAAATAATTACCCTTTCAGATATTGTTGGACTCCAAATCCAATAATCTCTGAGCCATATGGTTGGACAGAAGGGAGCTGGAGTCCATAGATGAAGTTAAGCCACTGGTCCCTCTCTTATCCTCCCTACTACCATTGTAAAACCCAAGGTTCAAACCAAGTCATCTCTCATGGCAGCCTTAAACCTTTGAAAAGAACTTCCCAATGTATTTCCCATCAGAATTCAGGTGCAGATTATATAAATATTTGATTTGTCAGAGTTTTTTAAAAATTATATAATACCTGCTTTTGGACAGTAGCAATGGTTTCTATTATTTTTTATAGATTATTTGGCAATCATTGTTTTGCAAATAAAAGTTTATCTTTTCTGATGTCTCCGGGTCAAGTGGCACTATTATATCAAGAGGTGAATTATGCCTTCAGATTTCTGATGATGGAAAGAAATGGAGAAAACTTTGCCTGCCTCCTTCTACCTCCCTCCCTCCTTACAATAATTGCAATAAAATAACTGGATATACAATTTTACAAGTTGTATTCATTTCAGGGGCATCTGGTGGTTGGGATAGGCTGAAAAATGTCAAGATGATGTCTGCAATTGCACCATCAGAGCTCTAACCTTTTATACACAGGTCATCCTGCTGTGCTTGTAAAAAAAAAAGGGGGGGGTGAGGGTTCAGTTGTTCAGTTGTGGCTACCATCCTGACTTTTTTGACCTCCCTATAAATGCTCCTGGTTCAGCTGAAAATCCTTTAGCTCAAATACAGTAGAGTTGGGAAAGGAGGGCTGAACCCCATTATCTCAAGCAAATGTTGCCATCTGGGGGGAGCACAATTAAGGGTGGGCCTTTTCTTTTACTGCTAAAGGAGTCCATGAGCACTGAGAACAGTCTTTGACATTTCAAAATGGGAGTGCACTAAAAATGCGAACCCCATGAATTGGAGGGGGGTTACAGGGTGGAAGGCATTTCAACTTGTCGAAATTTGACTGCAGTGAGGAATGTTTCTGGTGACCTAGAATTAGTCTTCAGGTTCTGAATTTCTGACTTTCACTCCTTCTAAACCTTGAAATGTCATCCGGATTTCAAAATGAATTTTGGAACAGTAGCCTATGGAACTCTTAGCTCCTGTGTTGTACCTGTCCCTTTCTCTCCTATGATCTCAGGCCTTGATGAAGTATCCCCAATAAGGGAAGGGAATATTCAGTTAGCAGATTTAGTTGTAGATTGTTCCAGTCAAATCTCCAATCCAGTTTGGGTTTCCACATGGAACCAGTTCTTGGATCACAATGGTTGAATCGGATTTGATGCCCCCAAATCAGTTCAGGCAGCTTGGATGACTTCTGAGGCTGATTATTCAGTTTGGGGATCCAAAATTAAACCTGGTCACTCTTTCAAAGACTTACAGAAGACTGAACCAGATTGCAAACCCACATGGAATCAACTATTCAAATTGGATGCAAACCCATATTGAGTGAACGGTTTGATCAGCTTACATACCATTACTGGAAGGAAGGAGGAGAAGGAGGTGATGGTGTTCACAATTTCCTTTTCCATCTTTCTTTTGAGTTCATATTTTTAAGCCACTAGATAGAGAGCTCCATTCTCCAAAAACGATTTCACAATAATGCACGACAACCTCAGTATTGTTACAGGAAGCACCGAAGGGCAATTGACCTTAATGTTTGAACGTAACTGCATAGTTGAAGATCAACTATCCTATTCCAAACCTGAAGACTTCAAAAACAAACACCAGCCCTTTCAGTTGGGTTGGGAAGCCTTTTGGTGGTTGAGATGCAGTGCTTTACCCCTGCATTTACATCTTCCGATGCCATAGTAAAATATGAGACAAGAGATGATGATGAACGTTATCCTCAATCACACCGAGATTGCACACACGGTATTCTTTTCAATGGCAGTTTGGAGGGGTAAATTGGAATAGAGCATAGGGGCAGGACAAATTATAAATGGAATAAATTGCCAAACTGTTGTAAAATTTGGAAACTAAAAAGAAATGCGACGGCAAAGGATTTGTTTCCTTTCCACTTTAGAAACAGAGAGAGAGAGATTCCTGGAACCTTTAAGACTAATTTATTTTATTGTATCATAAGATGTTCTGGATCAAGCCTAGGTCATCCTATGAATGGAGCAAATTACTAAGAGAGATTTTAAAAGTACATATAATTCTAGGATGTGGGAGAAAGGAGGGGAGAAAAAAGAGGTGTCGAGAATAAAATAGTTTACCCGGAGGTCATAAATAAAATATTTTATTTTATTTATTTTATTTATTTATTTTAAGCAATTCAAAGACCCCTGTGATCCATCAAAGATGAGGAACTCTGTATGAGCTTCGTGCTCTTGATAACGTTCATATTTATGTCATAGTTGCAGTCTGGAGGGGTGGGAAGGGAAAAAGGTGATGTCATGGCATGCATGAGGTCACTCATCTCCCCTTTCCCTTCCCCACAGAGATGACCAAACATGAGCAGCACAACGTCTGATATGGAACTTTTATATTAAATTACATTGAATACTACATACTAATCAATTTAACATTTGGAATGTGCTCATCTTGGCTCAGCTTCGATCTACGAGAAATAGTGTTGAACTTTCTGGTGAATTTCAGGAATAAACGGCTCTCTCTGTGGGGTTTGTGTATGTTAAAGTTGTTGATAATATTTTTATTTTAAGAATCACTTTTTATCTTTTTATAACGATTGCTTTTTATCTGTTTGCTGTTTTATTTTATTGTTGCCCAGAGTCGCTTTGTGTGAGATGGGTGGCTATATAAATGTTGACTAATAAACCGACAAACAATAATTTGTAAATATAGCTGTATGACTCTACCTTCCTATGTATTTGTATGCATAATCTTAAGGGGAGATAATTTCTTTGCATTTCTATTTAATAATTTGACATTTGTACAAACGAAGATAATCTTTTAGGAGAACCTTTGTTATTGTAACTAAGAACTGGAAACTGGATTTGAATAAAACTAACTTTAATTGTAAGGTTTTTCAATGATCTTGGCTTTGGTACTAATTTTTCGGCCAATTTTCCAAGGATTTTAATATCTGAGGATTCCCCCATCCCCACCCCACCCCAGTAAGTGCAACATGGACTAGGCAGTCTTCTCCATGGTGGTCTCCAGTCTTTGGGACACCCTCCCTTGACCCCATCCCTTACATGTTGTAAACAAGTGAAATCCGTAAATGATTTTTATCAGCTGGATCGATTTGGTGATGTTTGTCTTCCATTTTTAAGAATGATGGTTTTTATATTATTGTTCATTTTGCTGTTCCTTGCCTAGAATTGTTCCAGTTGGGGCAGGTTATTTTTATTGTAACCAAAAATATATCACTGACCCATAGAAATGTCTATTTCAGTATTCCAAAGTTTTGCAATAATAAATCTGGCAATTAACCAAAAATAATTTTGACACCTAAGTTGTGACCAGAGGTCTTGCTCTCAGGGTGGTAGGATGTGAAATGCCTGTGTTATGTTGGATCACAGAGACAAGTTAGGGATATTTTGGATGTATTGTCCAATCTTCTGCTTGGTGGGATCCCTATCCAAATTTTTGGACCTAATTTCTGGGCTGGGGTTGAAGTCCCCTCATCTTTTGGTGCTGAGTGACTTCAATTTTAATGCCCTGAGATTTGGGTCCAGGAAGGCTTAGGATTTGAAAACAACTATGGCAATCATGGGCTGCCCACCTCTGTCCTGACATTTGCAGAAGGACGTACATTAGACCTAGTTTTCACCTCTGAGCAGTTGGTTCTGATCTAGATGTAGAGGACATTAGACCTAGTCCTTTGCCATGATTTTACTTCCTGATAGAGATGAGATAGATCTCTGTAGGGTAGGGATTGGCCTATTTGCATGGTCCACCCTGAGGGTCTGATGGATCTGGAACTGCAAGGCATTTGGAGATTTCCTCAGTGGTCTAGTAAGCAGTTCTGTTGGTAGCCTAGTCAACTTCTGGTACTTGGAGGAAACTTAAGTTCTAGATGTGATTGCCCTCAAACAACCTTACACTGTTTGGTGATCCCAGGATGCCTCTGGTTTCCTACTAGTACCAGAAGTTGACTAGGCTACCAACAGAACTTGACTCTTCATGGGTAAGGTCTGAAAGGATGACTAGGGCAATGTCTTCTTTTGACTTGTGGATCCTAAGGAAGTACATAGGTACTCCCTAGCATGGGCTCTACTACCTGTGACCCTAGATCCATGCCTTCATCCATCCATCCATCCATCCATTGGATGTGTAGGACCACCAACTCAAGCAGTATGACTGTGGGAGGAGTACAACAGGAAAAAACAGATTGCTGAGATGTTGGTGGGATAAAAGAAGAGGAAGCAACAGGAATTTCCCTGCCTTATTTATAGTGAGTTTATTTGGGCAGTCTCTTTGATTGCTTTGAAATGCTTCTTCTCAGCTTCCTTGCCACCTGGGCTGAGTTTCTTTTCTTAGATAAGCTGCCAATAGACTCCGCTTTTGTCTCTCAATTATCTATGTCTCCCCTCCCTTCCATTCTTTCCCCAGCATCCCCACCATTTCTTACAGTAGCACTCCTCTCCTGGTTCTGTTAGCAGCTTTTGATATCATCAGCCATGGCATCCTTCTGGGTAGATGAAAAGGACTGGGGTCTGGAGGCCATGTTTTGCAGCCATCCTATTCCTTCCTTAGTGAAGAGTTCCAGTCAGTGGTTGCACTGGAGCTCAGCTCAGTGGCCATTCTTCTGTGGGGTGCCAAAGGGTTCAGTTCTTTTCTTCCTACTTAATATTTACATGGAACTGCTGGGACAGGTCATCTGTTGATTTCTGCTGAGGTGCGCTGATGAAACTCAGTTGTATACCACCATCCCAGATCAATCTGGAAATGCTATTGAAGTCAACGTGTGGAGGCTTTGGAGCCTGGATAGGAAACAGGTGGAAGTTCAACCCTAGCAAGATAGCGGTATTATTTATTCAGAGAGGTTTTCTGTCAGCCCCAGTGTTGATTCTGAATGGGGAGTCATTACCTCTAAAGAAGCAGCTCCATGACTTGGAGTCCTCTTGGACTCATGGCTACTGCTGGATGGAGGCTGTGGTGGGTCTTTACTCCCTGACTGGGGTGCAAGTTGCAGCCCTACCCAGAGAAGGAGGAATTTGCAATGGTAACATATGCCATTATTGACATCTGTCTGGACTACTGCAATACATTATACATGAAATTGCCTTTGAAGATCACTTAGAAATGGCAGTTGCTGCAGACTTTGACTGACTATTTGGTTAAATTTAATTACAAGGTGGCCCATTTGTTAGTGGGTGTGCACCATCATGAACACATATCAGATAAATGGGCTCTGCCTTGGTTTTCTCTAGGTTCTGTAGCTTTCTGGGTACAATTCAAAGAGCTGATGCTATTTATTTATTTGTTTGTCACATTTACATGGCCTAATAGGTTACCCTATAAAGTTCTGTATGGCTTGGTGTCTAGATATCTGAAGGACTGCTTTCTCCCACCAGAATCAATATGTGAGAAGTGCTTCCTGGGGGGAAATGCTTGTGATCCCCACTTTCATGATGTGAGGGAAACTGAGGCCCAGAGGCATTGCTTCTCAGTTTTGGCCCCTATTTTATGGAAGCTGGGGCCTCCAGGTGTGTTGGAATCACAACTCTCAAAATTCCAACCAAATTTCATTACTAGTTGGGGACTCTGGAATTCATAGTCCTCATGCACCAGGTGTGGGAAGGTTGCTGAAAGCAGTTGCCTTTTTTATACATGTGTGTATGTGTTAAACCCTTCTACTTTTCCTGAGATTAATTTGTAGTTTTGCACTGTGAGAATTATTTTCTCTAAGAACCCAAAGGTCATCCTTATACTTGCAGTGATGTAATCATTTCATTTCCAAACAAACTGTTCATCTGTTTGCCTGCATACAGATGTAATCATCCCCCATTTGGTTTCTAAATACCTTTATAAGAACACAGAAAAGTCAGCTACAAATGTTCTCACTTAAGAGGGACAGCTCAAAGTGATTCCTCAGTTTGACTGCATAGTACTCTCCTCCTTCTCCTTCTCCTTCTCCTTCTCCTTCTCCTTCTCCTTCTCCTTCTCCTTCTCCTTCTCCTTCTCCTTCTCCTTCTCCTTCTCCTTCTCCTCCTCCTCCTCCTTCCTTCCTTCCTTCCTTCCTTCCTTCCTTCCTTCCTTCCTTCCTTCCTTCCTTCCTTCCTTCCTTCCTTCCTTCCTCCCTCCCTCCCTCCCTCCCTCCCTCCCTCCCTCCCTCCCTCCCTTCCTTCCTTCCTTCCTTCCTTCCTTCCTTCCTTCCTTCCTTCCTTCCTTCCTTCCTCTGTCTCTTTCCTCTAGTTTTTTCAGTTAGGTCTTTACGTTTTCTTGGACTGCAGGCATTGCATTTAATGGAATTCTTCTCTTCAAACCTATCCATCTTGATTGCTTGATGATGATATTTTAGAAGCGTGATCAGATGTATCAGACTAAGGAGCTGAATCTTAGAAAAAATATTTGGGTCTTAGAAAAAAATATTTAGGTCTCCAAGAGGAAGTAGGAAGTGTGTTCAAATCTGGGTCTTCTCAGGGCCTCATGAGCTGTTCTTCAGTGGGTTGTAGAAAAACAGGCAGGCTGTCTACAAAATATCATTATTTTGCTTTCATGTTGGGGTATATGGAAAATACAAAGGCGGATATGAAAAAAAAATTGAATGACCCCTCGGGTTACTTTCTAATTGGAGAGAATGGTTTAGCAGTGTCTCTCCAATAACCATGCTTTGAGTTGTATGGCTTGTTTTTGCCATACATTTTCTCCTCCTTGTTAATTCTGTCTCATCTGAGTTTGGAGTGGGTGAGAAAAAAATTGTGCCACTTTCCTCAGTTCTTATTCTTCCAACCAGCCCCTCTTCTCCTTTCAACTGCCCAAGGTATTCACTAAAATCTTCCTTTTTCCATTGCAATCCATTAATTTGAGAAGTTAAATTCCCCGTGGCTGTTTTTTCATCTGTCTTGGGTATTCTTAGTTTTACAGGCAGCACTATTTTTCCTTCACCTTTAACTGAAGTGTATAACTTCATGCGTGGCTTGGAAAAAATGAACAGAGAGAATTTTTCTCTCTCTCCACATTAGGACTTCATCCCGTGAAGCTGATTGGAAAGAGATTTAGAATAGAAAAGAGAAAAACATTCTTCATGCGGTCTGTAATGAACCCCTGGAATTCATTGTTGCAAGAAGGAGTAACAGCTCCTAACTTGGATAGTTTTTAAAGAGGATTAGAGGGAGGTCAGTTGAAAGCTATGTGAAGGTTTAGTGTTGCTTCAAGACTGAAGGGAGCCTGCAGAGGAACAGTGGTAGGAGGGGGTCCTATTTCAGTCCCCCCCTTGTGAGCATCAGAAATGCTTCAGGTTGGCCATTCAGAGAAGCAAATTGCTGGACTAAGATGACCCTTGGCCTAAATCCAGCGGGGATTCTCTTAATTTCTTATCTTCTGAGTCCTTGCGTTTGGACCCACAGCTTCACTTCTTTGTTTTTAGAATTTGTGTCCATTTGTAGAATTTGAAGGGGCCCTGTTGGTTTATTTAAGGGTCGGTGTTTTGAATTTTATTTTATTGTAATCATACTTCGGATATTTTATGGTATGGGCTTAATTACTCTAAGCTACCAAAAGCATTGCAATCAGGGTGGGTACTCGTTTGATGAATAAATCAATAATACAGAACGTTCAGTTATTTCTTTATGAGATTTCTAAATGTCCATTCCAGGCTGAGATCAAGGATTCAGTCAAACCATCCTTGGTGGAAAAAACCCTCAAGTTCCTCCTGGAACTCTGCCACATCCATCAGTTGGCTGGGGCAGACTGATTTAAATAGGTTCCTCCTTGTTGGGAACTCTGCCACGTCCATCAGTTGGCTGGGGCAGACTGATTTAAATAGGTTCCTCCTTGTTGGGACTGGGCAACACTGGTGAGCTGAAAGGCAATCAGAGAATGATCTGATCATGGCAGAGGACTGATAGTAATATCCTCCACTCGCAGATCACAACTACCCTGAGACAAAAAACAGGCCACCCTCCCCCCCAGTCTGTATTAGGCTCTTAATGACTTGAGTCAGGTCCACGGTCTCCACGGTGGCCACAAACTCCTCAGCTGCTCAGAATCCATGAGACTTGTAGGCAGATTGAGGTCCCCAAGAATGATAAGTCTTGGAGACTCCGTTGCCAACTTACCAACTGAATCTTGCAGCTTAGGCAGGGATGTCATGATTTAACAGGGAGGCCAGGACAGCAGCAACAAACTCAACAGCTCCTTGGAGTTCAGATTCAGTCAGAAGGTCTCATACCAAATTATCTTTGGACCAGAGCCTCTGAAGGCCATCAAAGTGTCCTGAATGACAAGTGCCATCCAACTCCCCTGCTTTGGGCCTGCAGCAGATGCCAAATGTGGTCCTTTTGGTGAGAGTGGAACTCCCCCCTCCAGGCCCACTCAGATCTTGATTATACCTGTCAGCTCTGCTGCATCATCTGCAGCTAAATCATGGATGCGCACGGTCTTACTACATACAATAACAGCAGTTGGGGCCAGGTCCACCAAGGATCTGATGCCCTGGCCTTATGGGAATTGCAATGAAGCTAAGCACATCTAGTCAGTATCTGCTTAGGGTTCAGAATGGAGGAGTCAGCAGCTTTCCCCATAGAGATGCATTTTCCCAAAGGGAGAATTTTCCTGTCCCCCCCCCCCCCATAGCTTGGACATCTTTTTTTTCTCCACAACCAACCATGATTCCCAAACAGGCAAGGGGCTTCAACTTATTTTTTTCCCCAACAGTCCATTGGGCTCAAAATAATAAAAATAAACGTTTTGCCACAGCTGGTTTCTATTACGTACCCTTTCCTTCATAGATATTCCTAAAATCCTTTTTCCAACATTTAAAGGAACTTTTTGGACGTTTGCCTGGAGGAACGCTCTACTTAATTTTTCACCCAGGAATCTTCCATCGTCAGTTAAAGGAGATTTTAATTTTCCATCATCAAGTTTATATTGTAAGGTTTATAGTCTTTGAAGCTCTGTGCTCCAAAAGGAGACTTCTAGTCACTAACGTTCCTCTTTTCTTTTTTTTATAGTAATTTTATTAAAAGTTACAGTTAGAAAGATAAAAATAATACAAACTAAAAAAAGAAAAGAATAAAAAGAAAAAAACAGAAAGTGCAGAAAAAAAGAAAAATAGAAAGAAAAATAGAAAAGAAAGAAAAAATAAGAATATAGTAAAGAAAAAGAAAAGAAATATATAAGTTCCCCCTTCATCACAAGTATAAACAATTTTAGCAACTTATCACCTTCTCTAAAAATTCAACAAAGGACCTCTTCTTCCCATATCCCATCTCTTATCTATAAACAAACCCATAAAACCTCATCATTTCAGTCCTGATCAGAAGAAGTCCATTAAGAGTTACCAGAATCAACAACATATCTATTTTAACATTGATCAAATAAACATTGCTCCTCTTCTCTTAAAGACTTAAGTGTTAAATTTTTGAATTCTATGAATTGGGACCTTCAATCTGCTGAGTGAAAACCAAATCAAACTGGGGAGTGAAGAATGTATAACCCCTGAAAAAGACTATATATATTGTGCCTTCCAATCAGTCTTGACTCCTGGTAACTGCCTGGATGGCTCCCTACAGTTTTCTGGGGAACATTTTTGGAAGTTGTTTGCCCTTAACTTCTTCCTGGAGTTGAGGGACCTAGACTGGTCCACAGTCCCCCAACCAGCTTTCATGCCTAAGGCAGAACTACAACTCACATTCTCCTGGTTTCCAACCCAATGCCTTTAACCCAGTATTTCTCAACCTTGGGAACTTTAAGACGTGTGGACTTCAACTCCCAGAATCCCCCAGCCAGTGCACTGGCTGGGGGATTCTGGGAGTTGAAGTCCACACATCTTAAAGTTCCCAAGGTTGAGAAACATTGCTTTAACCACTACACCAAACCACTCCCTTTCATCTTATGCTAAATTAATACTCTTGCGTGATGCTTTAGCAAGGCAATCTGTTCGTTGGAGAACCTGGCAGGACGTGAACTGTTTACTTAAAATCAATTAATAGCCTCAGATAATAATTTTTATTTCGTTATATGAAGAACTGCAATAGAAGTATCATTTGCCAAAGTGCGCAGAGCGGAATGATATTAACGTGATGCCCAGATAGGGGCTGGCAGCTCGAAAACCCTTGTTAGCACTGTAGGAATTAAAATATTCAGTACCACCTTGTAGGGCTATAATGGATATTTGTAAATGGTTGTTTGTAATGGCTATTTAAACAGATTAGAAGGAGGCAGGAATAAAGAATTGAAATGTTTGGTACACATTTCTATATAGTTAAAAAGATCATTAATCCAACCAAAATTATTATTTTTCATTTACTGGAAAGTTCTGTGTCTTTTTAGAAAGAAATTGGTTATTCAACGAATTGATGGCAATGCAGAGTTTTGAGTGTTCTCGGAAAGCGGTTCCCAATTTATTTGGACAAAATTATTTTACGTGTTAATTCAGTTCCAGAAAACAAACTGGCTTTGTTACTTTTATATACGTTCTTTCAAATGATATGCCATTTATGTAAAGTTGAAGTTGGACTGTATCAACTGTGGTACCTTTGGGGAACGGTGAAAAAAATCAAGATGGTGGCTGTGAAGCCCCACCCTCTTTTTATAGGTGTTCCATTAAAAATGGGCGGGGCTTCCGATGCACGATCCAGCCACCATTTTGACTTTTCTTTTAATCCTCCCCTGCAGACCCCCTTCTATCTCGTTCTATACCTTCTTGACTTCTTTCCTGCCCATTTTTCTTTTGCCTCTTTCCTTTCTTGACTCTCGCACTGCATGATTTCATGTTTACCTTTTATTTCTAAGAAATGTTTTCAATAAACATTAAATAAAAAAGAATATACATTATTCTAATCATGGCCAGATAGTTGCATAATCCAAGCATATTAAGGACTTCTACATTTATTATGTTATAATTCTTTGCGCGCTCCCATTCAACAGATTAGTACAAGGACTACTGTTTTAAGAGCCAGATACATAATTTTACAAGTTTGGGTGACATTTCTAAAAAAAAATAATAATAAATGAAGTGAGAGGGAACTGAAATACAGGAGGTAGAGACGGTGATAATTACTGTAATAAAGGGACATTAACAAAACCATTGTTAGGAGTGAGACAGCATTCTTGCAGAGGTGAACTGATTTATGTATGGCATGTGTGTGTGTCTGTGTGTGTGTGTCTGTGTGTGTATTAGTAAGATGTTCAGCACAAAATGTTCTGGTCTTGGTTTCATAGAAACACTGCAGGTAATTCAGCAGAGTAGGTGCCTCGCTTCATTAAAAAATTGGCTTTATGAAACATTTAGTGTAACAGTTAATACGGTGCCATCTTTATCCCATGGAAAATACCAAATTATGCCTTTCTTCGTTTCCGTCCATTACGTTTCCCGCCCTCTGTCCCTTTCGTTCCTCACGGTCCTCTGAGCATGCAAATAAAAAAACCTGCCGTAAAAAGGAAGACAAATGAAATTAATATTCTTTCAATACTCAGCCTGCTCAATGAAAGGCCAGCTAATGGTAAAAAATGAGCTAGTGATCGACCCGATATAAGTATTAAATGAAATTAAATTAAACTTGAGTTTAAGACAAGATGAATATTTTATGAGAAGGTTGGGGAACATCCTGAGCTGATCCTTCTTTTTAACTCGCATTCCGCACAGATTCAGACAGAGAACTGAAGGAAATGTAATCAGCACCACGTCTTGATGCCAACTGATCAAAAGTTGGCCTCTGAGAAGGTGCCCAGCAGGGGCTGCATTGGCTGACTTTGTCTGGACCTAAGTTAAGCAAGGATGGACCTGATTGATTAGTCTTTGGATGGGACACCACCAGGAGATCTCAAGACTGGGAAGTTGAAAAAAAAAGTCTTAGAAGAAGTCAGTGGCAAACTCTTTGCATCATTAACAAAGAAAACTACATGGGAGTGACCATGTAGCCACCTGGAGTCAAAGCAGTGCTTACCTTGGTTTTTACAAGCAAAATAATAAATTTATGGCTGCCTAACTGTGGAGAAACAAACTATTTTTACATAAGGTACCTGAAGGTATTTTCAGATGAACAATTATTAGGAAATGAGATGTATGGAACTAACCTGATGTACTGAAGTCAGTGAAAATCTTTCAAAATCTTTTGAAGATTCTTAGGTATTTCTCCGAAGAAGTCCCTGCATTCATTTCATATTTCACTAAGGCAACTATGCAAATTCCCAACAAAGATGCTTTAAACAGGGATCCACAATGCCTCTAAACAGCATTTAAAAAAAAAAAAATCAAAATAGCCTTTCAAGAAATATATACATTTCACAGGACTTTTGCATTTGGTCATGTTTTGTATTTCTGAATTTTTTTTAAAAAAAAAACAGTTTCACAATCACAGGCACACCGAGAGATGGATTCTTGCAGAGGAAGATTTAAAAGTTTGACACCTACAATGTAATGTTATGCTTTGAACTCCATCCACTAAGAAGTTGCCAACGTTTTGACCGTCAGCTTTAACGGTGCTCCCATGTAGTTCTGGATAGAACTGCCCCGTGACCTCTCCCTGTGCGCAGATTCATAAAGTGTCTTTCTATCCTGAGGAACTCTGGGAGATCCAGCAGCAGAAGAGACTTGTGGAACAAGGCTAGCAAACTATGAAGACCAAACATAGGTATCAGCTCAGGTTTCAGCTTACATGCCTACTTCGTGATGGTAAGAGCCTCAAGACTTCTCAGGCTTATTCATCTACAGTTTGCCATCCAGCAGCCTGTTTAGAGTGACCTGGACCTTTGTTTGGAGAAGGATGGGATGGAAAATCAATTATGTGACAAATCTGCAAGGCATTTGAAGACCAAAATCACTTATTTTTGCTCAGAACTGGACATTGGCTTGGCAAATCCATTTGAGATGATTGTGGCAATGTTCTACGCGGTTATCTAAGAGCTAGTTTGACCTTTCTGATGCAGACGACATGGACTGTTCAGAAGCTACAGCTAGTCCATGCTATGTGCACGTAGTCCTCAACTTACGACCACAATAGGGACTAGAAAATTTGTCATTAAGTGGTGTGGTCGTTAAGTGAAGCATCACATGACCACACCCTGATTTAATGACATTTTTTGCAGTGGTCATTAACCAAATCACACAGTTTTTAAGTGAATCACACAGTTCTCCATTGATTTTGCTTGTTGGAAACCCGCTGGGAAGGTCACAAATGGTGATCACAGGACCAACGGATGCTGCAAACATTGTAAATACATGTTGGTAGCCAAGCACCTGAATTTTGATCATGTGACCATGGGGACTCTGCGATGGTCATAAGTGCAAGGACTGGTTGTAAGTCACTTTTTTCAGCCCCATCGTAACTTTGAACAGTCACTAAATGAATGGTCGTAAGTTGAGGACTATCTGGACATCTGAGTAGTAATGAACATGTTCTAGTTAGTTCATGTTACATCACTACTTTTCATTGGCAGTTTATCTCTAAATACCTTATAGAAGGATCCCCCAAAGGGGAAGAATATTAACCTGAACCTGAGGGCACTGAAAAGCCACTGGAAGATAGGATGCTAGATTTAGGTAGAACTTTGGACCAATCCAAGGAGATTGCATTTTTGTTCTTAAGTAAAGTGTACTGCTACAATTTCACACAGATTGATTTCCAGAAAAAAAATGAGAGAAGTGAGAATATAACTCAAAGAGCTCTCTACACAATGAAAATGAGCTTCAGAGTAGAAGTATTAAGTGACAGCATTACATGCTCACATTGCTGTGTTGTATTAAAACAATACACAGCAGAGGCAAACTAACCAACGTTATTGTGCGATTTTATACAAACTCTGGAATGCAGCCACCTTATCTATTTTATTTTGCGGAGATCTGAATGGCCTTTTATTTTCTAAGGAAGAAGGTAGCAGAGAAACGGCAGAGGAACAAAATGAGTCTCAAGTGAGATGGAAGATCTGAAACCATCTGAAAACAGGCTGTGGTAGTATGGGAGGATGGATAAAACCCACTGTGGTTAGAAAGTGACCATGGCTCTTCAAGGACCCACCTCTCTCTTTTTATCTTTAAAAAGGATTTGAATAATCTTTGGATAGCAGGAATGGGAAATCGGTGGTCATCCAATTTCAGAAGATGTTCTAGTTATGAAATGATAGAAACAATGTCTGTTGAAGCATCCTTGGTGGTGAGAATATGACAAACTTAGCACTAGAATCTTCAGAGTAGCTATTACTAAAGGAAAGATAACTTGTATGTGTCCAGAGGTTGCTGGTCTCCCTCGACGTAATGATCTGTGGGAATGACCTTGGGAGACAGGAGGAAGAGCCGCCAACTAGTTAACCAGCATGTAAAAGATTTCTCAGCCCACAGAAGGAGAGGAGATGTGGGAAGCATTTCAGAATAGGTCCTCCCTGGTTTTCCAGAGAGTAAAAGGAAAGGAGGGCAAAAACACTTTCAGTCTTGCAAGATCATATTAATGTAACCTTAGAATAAAGATGGAATTCATACTTGTAGTTGTGCTTCTTGTCTGGACTACCTTGAAGGGCTCACCCTCTCCTACCATTCCTCACCACTGGCCTTCTGACTTGGCTGCTGAGAACTGTTTCAGCAACATCTGAAGGACCAGTGATTCTCCAACTCTCAAGTAGGAGATGCCTTCAAAGAGAGACACATGAGGTGTCCTGTGAGTCAGGTTGCATTTCTAGCGACTCTCTGGACATATCCATGCTGTTCTACGTTTCTTCCTCCACCTGCCTGAGTTAATTAACACTTGGTGGTTCATTAGATGGCCTTAATCAGCTGGAATTTTTACAAACAGTTTCTCTTTAACTGGAAACTACTAGTTCTCACCTTGCTAGATTCAGCTCTTAAACGCCAGAAGAAATACTCTTTTTATGCCTGGAACTAACAGATAATTATTCTAGTAACACTTGTATCAATAAACATAAATGTTGAGAACAGTTAGCTTTATAACTCAGACAATGAAGCGTTCAAACAGCCGGATTGTACATCATCTGTAATTTTTTTTATAAGTTTGTATTGTGGTTCTGTTGTAATTTATTATTGGCTATTGTCATTATTGGTAATTTATTGATAATTGTTGCATTACATTATGTTGTATTTTTTTTAACAGTATGTTTTCTGGTTGTTCGCTTCCAGAAGGCTGAAAAAATTTGGTGGCATGCTACTACTACTACTACTACTACTACTACTACTACTACTACTAGTGGGAGAATAATGGTATAATTCTAAAGTAACTTTAGGATATAATTCTTTAGGATACAATTTTTTAGGTATAATTCTTTTAAAATAAACTTTTAAAGTTACTTTAGGACTACTTACTCAGACTGAGTGATAGCAACATGTTCTGCATCAAGTAGTGAGTCTGAAGTAGTGAGTAGTGATATCTGGATCAGACAAAATAATGCTAATAATGTCCAGTGCATTTAGAGTCTGGAGCCATTAATTGGAGATGGGTGTTCATGCAAATTGAATAAATAAATAAAATAAAAATTTTGCACTTGCATTAGTCCAGCCCCCGCCCAAGGCAGGAGTCCTCATACCATCTCAAACAAATGGTTGTCCAATCTTTTCTTGAAAACCTCCAGCAATGTGCAAACTTTCTCAGACTAGGAGATAGAAAAAGAGAAACTGCATTCACAGAGGGAAGAACAAATTTGAGAAATGTGAGGCAGACCCCCAAGGGGTCATATAGCTATCAAGCTCGCCAACCACAGCAGGAAGGAACTCTTGCCCTCAGGCCCTTCTTTGTAGGCTTCTCAGATGCATCTGGTTCACCACTCAACTCAACTCGATGGGCTTTTGGAAAGATCCAGCAGGATTTGTTTTCTAGTCTTACAGTTAAGTTACTATCACCCTGTAGAGACTATACACAGAGTTGGAACAGAATCCATGCCATGTTCTTCCCCAGTTCTCACCCATGGCAGGTAGCCACAATACTGATCTGAGGTCTAACCCTGCTTTTGAATGCTCCAACTTTTAATTATAATGATCAGACTGCTATCATTTCATTTCATTTCATTTCATTTCATTTCATTTCATTTCATTTCATTTCATTCACACCCCTCCTTTCTATTCTGGCAAGAAGTCAAGGCAGATAATAAAATTTAAACCTAAATGAAACATAATACTGAAATGAAGACTAAAATCCATTAAAAATTAAAAGCACAGTCAGACAGAACTGCTTAAGAGATTCTCTAAATACAGAGAGTGTACAGATCAAATTTAATTCTCAAGAGAGGGCAGGAAGTGATGGGATTAGGATGGAAGAGGCCAGGTTCAAATCCAGGGATATCTGGGGGGATCAAAAAGGTCAAGATGGTGGCCATAACCATTGCAGTTGAAGCCCCACCCCCTTTTTACATGTGCTACTTATGCAATGCACCTAAAAAGAGGGCGGGGCTTTGATCAGATGGTTGCGGGCACCATCTTGGTTTTTTTGACACTCCCTGCAGATATTCCAACTCTATGTGATACGAAATCTCAGCCTATCCTGTCTCTCAGAGATCTGGTGAGAAGAAAATATGATGGGGTGAAAGAATTTTTTATTTTATTGATTACCTCAATCTCCCACCTTTCTGCTTAAGTGAAGATTCGGTGGCTAGCCACGATCAAAATGCAGAATACAAAACCACAAAGGAAAGGGGAAAGCAAGCTAAATTAAAAAATAATAATAAAATGCAGCCTGGTGATACAGATGTCCTAGCGAACAGCAAAGGACTGTAACATGCATGCATTTTACATAAATGCAGACGCCAGGTCTGGCCATAACATACGCTTATTGGAAGAGAATTTGGGGATGCATTTCAGCTCGCAAGGTCACCATTGCTACCGAGAGCGAGCAAAGGCTCCCTCCTCAGCTGCTTTTGCTGCAGCAAAGTGGCTGGTTAAAGTGAGCTTAGAACCAGAAGGCTGAGTGGGGCAGTGATGCCAAGGCTGCAAGACACCTTCTGTGGGTCAAAGCTGCCCCCTCAAATCTTTCAAGCTGGATCTGCCGGGAGATGACTCGGGCCCCTTCGTACGTGTCAGACATGTCCTGGGCTCTGCTTCCCCCTCCTCTGGTCCAGCAGTGATTTTGCTGGATGACTCATCTGCCTCTTGCTGTTTCACATATAGATGAACCAGTCAATGCTTATTCTGGATTCAATGAGCAACTGTCATTATAAACTTGGAAACCATTTCAGAAAACAGGGACCGCCAAGACGACATCTGCATACTTATTCTAAGATACGGCTCTAGATTCCCTGTTAAACAAACTACAGTCTCAGTTGGACCTGACCCAGAACAAGCGTATTTGAGATCAAAGAAGAGACAATGATGTCTTCCAGAAAGGGTCATGCTTGCTTCCACGTTTAAAGAAGCTTTAAAAAAGACTGTAGGATCAGTACTGCAGAAGTTAAAAGCAAAGCTATTCATGGTCAGGCACAGATTCAGAAGCCAGCTCTCTGCAGTGAAGATCCCACGGTTTCTGAAATTTTGGATTTAGATAGTTACCTGCACAAGTACTTTTTCCTCCTTTATCTATGTAATTATTAGGAGTTGAAAATGACTTGATGGCACATAATCAATCAATCAATCAATCAGTCAATCAAAGATGACCATCATTGGGACATTTTTATGCTACCGTTGTCCATAGGCACACCAACAGGTCTTAGACAGGACATGTATTGTCTGGTCTCGACTTTTCCTTTCTCTTTTTTCTTCCTCCTGATCTTCCACCAGCAAACATAGAATTTCTCCTGAAGCTGTGGTTTCATAAGTTTTCCCCAGGAACTGTCATTTCGTCATAACAGTTAGTAGCTATTACTCAGAGGTTTCTCACTGTGAGGCCTCAGTAAATGAGAATCTCAGATAATGGTTCCACTAGGGAATCGTGCATCTTGAGTGTGTGTCAATGGGTTGGAAGTAATTCCCAAACTAATGAGATGCAGGCAACAGTATATAAGCTTGCAAGAGAACCTCTAGACTAGAGATCTTAACTTGCATAGAATTTATTTTTATTTATTTATTTATTACATTTCTCACCCGCCCACCTCCTCCCGATGGGGGAACTCTGGGCGACTCACACCAAACAATAAAAACATAAATATATATAAATACATAAAACATCAATTAAAAGCATTACTAAAAGAGGGGAAGGAGAGTCCAAGAAGATGAAAAATCTGAGGCTGAAGACAGGAGGCCTCTATGGTGTGCCACCATGCTTACAGTAGAATTGAGCTTTGGAAGCATTTGTGGGACCTTGGCCAACATATGTCAGAAATGGCTAGGACTGTCCTTGAAATTAGCTTGTTGTGGCACAGGGTTGACTAAGGCTTTCAACCTGCTCTCTTCCTCCTGTATCCTACTAAAAAGTATTATGTGAAATCCTCAGTTGATCAAAGCCACAATGAGTGGTGGAAGTCGACATCTCTGGGCCCGCCTGGTGACAATCTCAGCATTCAGAAGATCACGGCTTACAATGTAAGAAGAGTAAATGGTAAAGAGTTTGCATGAACTAATGAAATGAAAGAAAGGGAAATTGATATGAGTGTGCGTGTGTGCATGACCGTGTCTGAAAAAAGTGAAAGCATAGGTTAATTAATTCATTCTTTAGCAAGTCATTGATAAAGGTACAAAGCTGTGGAAGTTTCCTCTATATTTGTTGATTTAGAGCAGTGTTCCTCAACCTTAGCAACTTTAAGGTGTGTGGACTTCAACTCCCAGAATTCCCTAGCCAGCTTGCTGGCTGGGGAATTCTGGGAGTTGAAGTCCACACATCTTAAAGTTGCCAACATTGAGGAACACTGATTTAAAAAAAGTGCCCACTAAATTGAATGGGCTTGAATTGTGGGATGTTTTGTACAAAAATGGAATTGAAGGTTTATTGCTGAATGAAATAAGAGCGATATATGATGGAAGTTAAGTATACATAAGAAAAAACGGAATGCTTAGTGAGCAGTTCAATGTTTAGCAGACAGTAAGAAAATGGTGTATAATGTCCCTTGGCTATTTAATGTATTTATGGTTAAAACTATAAGGAATACTTGTGATGGCAGTCAAGGTCTGTTGATCAGGGGCATGCAGGTATGTGTATCTTTGTATGCAGATAATGCCGTGCTGTAGGCTGAGAACCTGAATGATTTGCAGTGAATATTAGCTTGATTGTATGATGCAACGAGGTGTGTGAATGCATCACAGATCCAGTTAAAATATCACAGAAAAGAAGTTGTGTTGACTGGGGAAATGTATTGAATGATTATAAGTTATGCATAAATGAAGAAAAACTTGAGCAAGTAGATGAGTTTGGGTATGTTGGTAGAATATTTACTGAAGACAGGAAAAAGGGTGGGGATATTTCACCACATGCAAATGCTGCAGGTGGGTAGGAATGAAAGTTTGTCAAAACGAGATAATTCAAAACAACCAAACCAGTAAACGCCGATAGGGTGGGGGTCCTTT
Organism: Python bivittatus; assembly: GCF_059951505.1. Taxonomy (NCBI): domain Eukaryota; kingdom Metazoa; phylum Chordata; class Lepidosauria; order Squamata; family Pythonidae; genus Python; species Python bivittatus. Next base: position 99,329,628 of record NW_028277098.1, on the reverse strand, counting down.
GCTTTCCGAAAAAAACCCAGGCTCATTTAAATTACTATAATAGGAAATAACAAGTTACAGAGTGAAGAACAGAACTAATCAACTGCAAAATTATTCGTGATCCCGATTCCCCTTTATTTGGAAAGAGAAACAGAAATTATGTTCTGAACCTTATAGCCTGGATTCTAAATGTCTGCATGCTACAAGCAATTTCTCACCTATCATTAACTGAGGACTCAATCAATGGGGCTGACTCCCCACCCAATACACACACACAGTGGGGGAAGACTTCAACCATGGAGGAGATGGGCTGCATGTGATCAGAAGAAGAGATCTGGACTCTCGCTCATTATAAACTAGATTTAGGTCCATTCAAAGTTTATGTGTCATTATCTAATAATGGGTTTACCCCGTGTAATGGTATGTGGGAAAGACCTTGGGAGACAGGGCCAAGAGACGCTGCCTAGGGAACAGTCAGATAAGAGGCAGCTTAGCCTGCAGCTGCATAACGGGCAGGGCAAGAGGCTCAGAAGAGACCCTCCCTAGTTTCTTGGGCTGTAAAGGAGACAGGGGGAAAATGTGCTTTCAGACTTGCAAGATTCTGTCAATCTCACCGTACAATAATGTAGAATTAGCTCATCTAGTTGTGATTCTTATCTGATTTACCCCACAAGGCCAACAACTGTGACTTTTCCCAGCTCTTGCAAAGAAACAAAGGACATGGGTCAATATTAATCATAATTATTTTGGGCAGATGGCAGACAGAGGTGGCTGGAAACGTTCATGGTTCGCCCTGTCACTTCCTTGTCCCTCCACTTTTAGCTGCTCTTTGTTAGCTATTTGGAAATATTCTGGCAAAAGTGAGAAAAGATGTTTTCACAAAGCTGTAGTTAAGATGTTCTGTTTAATGTGCTATTATGCAAAAATGTTCTAGACGATTAAGAAAGCTTTCGGTGGAAACAGAAATCTGTTCCCAAGAGCATAAATGTATTTGTTGTGGTCTGTAAAATATGTTATGGGGAATAAAAACTACCATGTTATGGGGAATAAAAATTGCCATTCATCACTGTTCCTTCCTATTCCTGCTCAAAGATCTCTCTAAGCGGTATTGTTTCTCTCTGAACCCTGTAAGCTGCCCAGAGTCACGTGTGTGAGATGGACAGCTATGTAAATCAAATAAATAAATAAATAAAGTGGTTGTTGAGTTGGTGACAAGGCGTCCCTTAAGCCGAGGGTAAGCCATTCTGGGGGCCAGGGACACAAATGACCCCAAAGGCGAGCCATCAACCATACTGTCAAATGTTAGTGATGCCAGAACTGTCACGCAAGTCCGAAAAAGGCTTTGTGTCATTTTTCAAAACTGGGAAAACTCTACATGTTCAGAAATAGAAAAGCGCACCTCTGCTCACATGTATGGCATGTCCTCATGCCACTCACTTTGGTCCTGAGCGATCCCCTCTCCTCAATTATTGCATTATGGTCACTATAGCCAAGCCTTGTTGCATCAGACTGTCGATATGGTTTCAGTCCTGCTTTGTAATTGCTGGATTGCAGGACGCATGGAAAATGTTGCCTCTCTATTTCTTAAAGCTCCAGCTCCAGCTTTAGGAAATGGGAACAGTTTTGACAATGGTTCTTTTCAGCCCAAGAAACTTGTAGAAACTTTCTACCGTGGAATGAGCTTTTTCCAGTTTGGGGAAGTCAAAGAACATTATGGGTAGCTTGTAAAAATGGTATCTATGTGTGTGCGTGGAAGATTGCAGAAGATAAGTAAGGGGAATCCTTTTTTTAAATGTATCTATTTTAAAGGATTTATAATTCAAAGTTCAGTTTAAATGCTTCTCAGGTGAATTTGTCTCTGTCTCTCATACACCCCCCACCCCCATACAAGTATTTACCGTATATAAAAATGCTGAGCCACTTAAATGTTCAAGAAATGTGCTGGAAACCCATTCTCATCTTAAAAGTTGAAGGCCATTTCAGCAGATAATCCAGTAAAGACTTTAGATCAACATTTCAAATATTTATTTTTATTTATTTATTTATTTATTTATTTATTTATTAAATTTTTCAACTGCCCATCTCCCCCCAATGGGGGAACTCTGGGTGATTCACAACAAACATTAAAAACTTACAATATATAAATACATAAAACCTGAATTAAAAACATTACTAAAAAGGAGAAGGAGAGTCCAAGAGGATGAAAAATCTGAGGCTGAAGGCACAAGGCCTCTATGGGGCTAGCCATCCCCATCCTTGAGGTATTCCCACCCCACCCCAGGCCAGAAAATATACATATTTTCTCTAAATATTAAGGTTTATTATTGCATTAAAATCAAAGTGCTCAGTTTTGATGGCGGGCACATAAAATCCTGCCATAAATTGGTGAATATTGTTCCTTAAATCCCATCAAATTTATGTAGCCCTTCTCACAAAAAGCATAGCCTAAAACTAACCAGAGAAAAAGAGAAAAATCCAAATTAAATGTTCTGCAAAAATGCAACTAAAACATTTTTCTTTAGCAGCTTTGGTTTCTTTAAATTCAGAGTGCCTATGCCTCTTTCTAACTGGGAACCAAAAATTGTGTTAGTTTCTGTTAGCCTTTAACAGCGGACACGCAATGTTGTTGCCGTGAGCCATAATTAGATGATCTGCATGCAACACTGTTCAATAGATAGTATACAGGAGAGTATTGTTATTTTGGTATGCACTTATGAATATATTTGAATACAATATATACGCCATAGCATTTAGTATTTAGAAGCATCTCATGTGGGCATGTGAAGGAATTAGCTACTGAGAACAGATCTTTTATGGTGTTTTTTTTACTGGCTGACATTTAAGAGCAGAAAACTTGGTGATGTGATTTTGAAGTCTACCAAAACTAAGGATGGGGAGAAATGTGTTTACCTGGCATTAGAAGGTGAACTGATCTAATTTCTCATTTTTTGCATAGCCTGATATTTAATTGTCCTTTGAAATCCACAGTTCCCAAACTTTCGCAACGTAGCTTGCCTGAAATGAAGAAATCCACCTTGAGATGTAAGATTTACATTTTCTGATGTAAATCTACTCTCCCTTTGCATGCAAACTCACGTCCCATCCCACCATGGGTTCCATCTGAAAGCCAGATGTGGATGTCAGAATTTTGCAATGTGGATTTTGGTCTACATGTTTTGCTTCTTGACCTACAGAGAAGAAATTGGAAGATGAGGTCAGCAGTAACAATTGGTGTAGGACGTGAATTTGTGGGCTACATCTGAGTTTCTCAGCGTGCTTCTTTTGGTCACTAGGACCCTCAACAAGACTTTTAGCTATTCTTGCTCAAAAGATGGTTACCTATTCTTACATTAGATGATAGAAATGGAGTAAATGATTTTTTCTATACTGAGATGCTGATTTACGGTTGGGAAAAATTGGATTTAAAACACTTGTCCTCCAACATTCCCAGTTATGATTTTTCAAGTGGAGGTGGTAGAGACACAGTGCACTTAATTTAGCCCATATATTATTATTTTCCCATTACCAAGATATGATTAAAAATAAAAGAGCTTAACTTTTAATGAGTGGAATTTGGAAATGCTTGAAAATGTCCTACAAAGGATTGGATGTTGATAACAGTTGATTTCAGCTCCATCTTCTTCTTTCTTCCTGGCTCTCTCTAGATTTACCAAGATGAAGACAGCAACCAACATCTACATCTTCAACTTGGCTTTAGCTGACACCTTGTGCCTCATGACTTTACCTTTTCAAGGCACAGATACCTTCTTGGGCTCCTGGCCATTTGGAAATGCCCTCTGCAAGATTGCCATCTCCATTGATTATTACAACATGTTCACCAGCACCTTCACCCTGACTATGATGAGCGTGGACCGCTATATTGCCATTTGCCACCCCATCAAGGCACTGGACATCCGTACCCCCCACAAAGCCAAAGTAGTTAACGTTGGCATTTGGGCATTAGCTTCTGTTTTTGGCATCCCGGTCATGGTGATGGGCTCAACAGAGAAGGAAAATGATGGTGAGAAACATGAAACTAAGAATGTTGGGTTGGCTGTCTTTAATCTACAAAAACCTATGAACATAGTTCTGAATTTGGTGCAGGTTTCCCCAGCTGTGCCTAAAATACCTGATGTAAAAATACTAACATATCCCTTAATCTTAGTTCAGTCAGTAGACAGAAAAAAATTACATCACAGCTAAAAATTTAATAACAAGCTGGAGTACACTTTCTGCTACTTGTGTAGCTAAATACACACATACCTAATTATTCCAAAAAAATCCTCTTGAAATTTCAATTTTTTTTCCACACAAAGAAAATCCATCCTTCCTTCCTTCCTTCCTTCCTTCCTTCCTTCCTTCCTTCCTTCCTTCCTTCCTTCCTTCCTTCCTTCCTTCCTTCCTTCCTTCCCCCCAAGCTATTTTCATCATGTGCCTGCAAGACACAGAGGGGCCATGCTTTCTTTCCTGTTTGTCAAGTGTGAAATAACTCTGACTAATCTGGAGCTTACATGGGGTTTGGCTGCAGTTTTAATACCACCCTTGACATATCACTCAGGTTTCCAGAATGATTTGGAGAATTAAGGGGATAGAGAAAATCAGTTTTGGTGCTCTTGTAAAGCCCAAAGCTTTGTAGATAAAAGTCTACAGAGGATTAGGCCTTGGGTAGGTTATTAGCTAAACATCATCCATGTGCGGCATTATCTGACTCAGAAGTAGACCTCTTCCAAATCAGGAGAGGACAGTGAGATCTACAGCAAGCCACAGTTCTCCAGAAATGATGACATGTGTGCAGTGATATCATTGCACAAACCCTGCCCTTACATACGTGTGCCCCAACATCTGATGCAAGTATGGAAGCCATGTTATTTGCATCATGATACTTCAGCATCTGTTCTGTCATTGGTCCCCCAGCCCCCAGTAGCCACTGTTGACCGAGATTCCTGGGGGTTGGGGAGATAAATAACAAAAGCATCTTCTGCCATCGCATTGCAAGCTCTTCTTCTTCGGTATGTGCATCCTGAAGTTGCACCCTGCAGGAACCTGATGGAGCTTGGGGTGTGAAGATGTGATGCTGCTTCCATGATTTTGATGGTCGTGCAGATGCTTATGCCTATGAGTAGAGTGCAAGTAGGAGAATTGCTTCCAGTGGCATCTGTAAGGGATAGTATCACAATCTGCACATGAACAAAAGGGGGGAGGGGCTTCAACTGCAATGCCACTACTGCAGATTTTGAGTCCCCCTCCCCATGGATGCCCATAATTGCTTCCTAGTGAACTTTATAGCCATACAGTCTCTAAAGAGATGGTTTACATGCAGCCACCGTAATAAGTAGACTTCGTGAGATTTGTCCTCCATGAAGGTTCTTCCTTCCAGAGCTAGTACCTTTCTGAATGATGCTACTACTATGGTTGAGCTAGGGCCCAAGCAGAGCTCACATAAGAGATTAGCATTCGTGGGCTGACATCAAGGTAGGAAAGGCAGGGCAGGCAGGATGGAGTGGGGATGATCCAGAAGACAAGGATCCAGGGTTTGACAGATCTAATGGCAGATTTGAGAATTGACTTTGCATCACATGGTGCTACTGCACCAATGTTCCATTTTGTTTCTCAGAAACCAAGTATGAGAAAGGCAGTATGAGAAAGGTTGGTGCTCCATTACTGAAGAAATAGCACCATCCCTTCCAACTATTCATTTGTGTTTCTTTGCTCCTGCAGAAATTGACTGTCTCATTAGACTTCCGGAACCTGAGGACTATTGGGAACCCATTTTTGGAATCTGCATATTTCTTTTCTCCTTCATGATCCCTGTGATGGTGATCACTATCTGCTACAGCCTCATGATCAGGCGCCTGAAAAATGTCCGGGTCCTCTCTGGATCAAAGGAAAAGGACAGGAACCTTCGGCGCATTGCTCGGTTGGTTCTTGTAGTGGTGGCTGTCTTCATTATCTGTTGGACCCCAGTCCATATCTTTGTCCTGGTCCGAAGTCTTGGGGCCAAGGCTGATAATGAGCTCAGTTTGTCCATCTTGTACTTTTGCACTGCACTGGGCTATGCCAACAGCTGCCTGAACCCCGTCCTCTATGCTTTCTTAGACGAGAACTTCAAGACATGTTTCAAGAAGTTCTGCTTCCCTTCAGCCTTTAGAAAAGAGCTGCAGATGTCCAACCGCATGTGTAGTATTGCCAAGGACGTGGCGTATGCGTGCAAGAACTCCGACGGGACTAACAACCCGGCATGACTAGGCGTGGAACTCCCCATGGTTCCTGTCAGTCAGCAGAGCCCAACAACACCCACGTCGGAGCTAACTCAGATAACGGCTCTTTGAAGGGCAGATCTCTTGACCCAGAAATGGAGACCCATGGGGAGTTAGAACATTTTAAAGCCTCACTCCCATCGTTCAGCAAAGTGAGTCAGCGGGAAGCAGAATTCACTGCTTCTTCTTCAACGATTGTATTTGGGTTTAACTCCCGGGATGCTTCCAGGTGACAGATTCCTGGAGTTTTCTGTTGAAAGACGCGCGATTATTCACTCTTTTCCTCCTTAACCTTGTGTGTGTGTGTGTGTGTGTGTGCATGTGTGTGCTTGCGTGCTCATGCAAGCATGCCTGTGTGTGTGTCTGTCCAGAAAAGACGCTCAAGAAGAGGAGGGAAAAGATGAGAAATGTACTGACAGAAGACCCTAATACTTGGACTCCATGTCAACGTCTGTAAATGAGACTGAGTAACGGTTGCCATTAACACCTTGTCTCGAAGCCTTCTTACATTCTATTAACACCATCGATTCTGCAAGTTTTGCACATGTCAAGCCAAGGCTACAGATTCACAGCAAACCTGGCTGCTCTGGGCGTCCTTGTCACCAACCTAGCAGCAAGGAACTGAAAAAGCGAAAGCGTGTCTATTTGCACACTTCAGTGGCTTTCCCAGATCTTCAGGCCTCGCCAATTGGAGAAATCTGCAGCACCAGGGGCCCTCCAGAACCACAATCCTCGCTGGAACCCATGGGCCAAAGGCAAGGGAGACACAGAAGAATTTCTTCAAGTTTGTTTTTCATGCTGTTTTCTGGACAACGGAGGCCCAGAGGGATTGGTCTCTTGCGTTGAATTGGCTTCATTTTTGAAGGCTACCATCTTCGGTGGCTGGGTCAGCTGGAACACGTTCTTTGGTATGAGAGTCCGGATCCAGAAATCAGCGACCCTTCAAACATTGATCGACAGTTGTACGCAGCTGCAGACTCCAGACCTGTACAGTGATCACGTGGGGGAAAGTAATTTCTTGTGCTGCTCTCTCTGCTTCACGAAAGATGCACGCACGTTTCTTCACCTGGAAGTACCCTAAAGTGAGAAATGAGAACGAGCATCTGACGTGGGAAGTGGAACAATTGCTACTTGTTGAGGCAGGCAACAACGTCAAGGCATAAAAACCAGGCATTCCAAAAGTGAGCGCAAGGGATGGCAAAAGACGAAAATGAAATTCTTCCCCCTGCTCTGAGCATCGGAGGACAACGCTTCTGAAAACTGACTTTTTTGCTTTTGAATCGCTCAGCGGATTCAGGGTTCCTGGCAGAAATCTGAGACGAAGCATTGAGCTAATTCAACCTTTTCAAGTCACTTTAGGCAAAAAGAACAAAAATTGCCAGTTCTTTGTGGGTGTGGAGGCCAAGAGGTGAAAATAGATAATTAAAGGTACTACGCTGACTCATGAGGACTCCTAAGCATCAGGTCTGGCAAAACAAGCCTGATTCCACTGGACTTAGTATTCCTTTCTAAATAGCCCCAACCCTCTGCTGTTTGTGGGGATTGTCCCCCTGTTCTACAGCTCCGAGTTTTGGAATTTGGAGGTAGACTTCCCCTGCACATGGAGGTTCTGTAGAGCTGGCATGCCAGCTTTCCGTTAGAGAAGTACACGCGTTGCAGATGATATTACAGAAGGAATGGGAATGGTATTTGTCTTCTCCCCCCCCCCACCTCAAGAAGAAAGTGCTCAGGGATCAAGATATCTTCCTGATCAAGGGTCACAAACACTTTATAGCTACTTGTATAGATTTGTATTTTTGGCAGATTTCCCCCCCCCCGCCAAAAAAAACCCTTTTGCATCACCTGTGCTTTTATTTTCTTTTTTAAAAAAGTCATAATTAGAAACGGTAAGAGTTTATGACGGACTCTTTTAAATTGCTCACGTTTTAGGGACAGGCTTGATGTAATCTGCCAAAAATTCCAGTGGCGTTCCCCCCCAGAGGTGGCAGTTTGGAGCAGAAATATGGAAGGGTTGCACTTGTTGGGGTTCAGATCCAGCAGGTCACCAGTGAGGAAGATGCACCTTTCCAGATGCACTTTACCACTTGCAGAGGTGTGTTGGACTCTCCTTCTTGATGAGTGCATTTTTGCAATCTTCCTGTGAGTTACCCCAGGTCTTAGCAGCCTTCAACAGAGGCCCAACGGAAAACTGCAAAGATCAGGGGCTTCAACCCTTCCTTGTTACTGTCCAGCGAAGAAAGCTAATTCCAAGGAGCTGCCCTTAATCCTGTTCCCACCACTCATGCGTCTGATCCCATTGATCCTCTTGGGGACCATTTCCCCCATTCAAGGAAAGGAGGCCCCGATGGCCTTTCACAATGCTCCATCTTATTTGCGGGTGGAGAAATCTCTGCCTCTTTCCAAGGCGGGAGGGAAATTTCTCCAATAATTTCTCAGGGGCAGGTTCCCTTCTTGGCTGTAATGGGAGCACGGCTGCTAAAAATGTCTCGTGCTGGAAGGAAGGCGTAGGACGTCGAGGAGGGTTGGAGAGAAGAGGAGGCAATGCAAGGAATCTTTGTGCAAGCTGAAACCCCTGTGCACGGCTAACCAGGACGAGACTCAGTGGGGAGAAGCCAGAAGGGCAACATTATTCCCCTTTCCCTCATGACAGCGGCTTCTCCTCGGGTGGCTAGGCTCCTTTGTAAAAAGCAGCTATGAACGTTCATTAGCTATATCGGTGTGAAATGCAGAGCTAGGCTCTTAGCGTGCCTGAGAAAACAGAATTTCTTTCATTATTGTGCCTGGGGAGAATGGATTTTTTTTAAAAAAAAAAAAAGATGGTGAAGAATGAAGTCACTGAAACTCAGCTAAGCAAAGGAAAACATGATCTTCAAATTTGATTCCCACAGCAGAAAAAAAACAGACTCTTTTCCTCTGACTGCTGCTGATTGTATAGATTTCTTATGGGAAATATTTCTTATAACCAGAGATGAATGATTGCATATATACGCACATACATATATAAATGAGATACATATATACATACATGCATACACGCATACCCACACTCACTGAATACGTTGATTTTGCTGGAAGTCTCAACGCTTCCTATCCACCATCGGACTACAAGCTGCTGTGTTTTGTGTTCTGTAGATCTTCTTCCTTGCAGTGGGCTTCAAGAACAAGGAGCCAGGGCTGCACGCGAGACGTGGAGCAACTTCACCCTTGTGTGAAATATGACAGGGGAGGGGAGGAGCAGAAGGAACCATGTTTTTGACCCAACTTTCAGGAATGGTCAACACTGGGTGTGGGAATAGCTCATTTCTTGGAAGGCAAAAGGCAGAACTTGCCCTGAGAAGTCATTCCGTGTCCAGAAAATTAGAAATCTCCAACAAGATTAAATTTCCACTGAGTTGGGATGAGGCTGATCTGTCATCTCCTAAATGACATTCACCAGGAGCCATGTTTCAAGTGGAAGTCCCAACCCATCTGCAGAAGATCAGATTGGGAGGAAGCCAGTTCAGTGAAGCCCACCTAATTCAGCTGAATGTGGATCTTTTCAAAAGCAAGAGAATAAGTGGGTCATGACTTCAGCTGTCATACCTTCCACCCAATGTAGCACAAGTCTCCTTAGGCAACTCAATTTCCTTTCTTCCCTTCTTTCCCAGCCTCTGAGCCTCCCAAAGTTGGCTCTAGAGACCCCCAACTTGCAGGGAGGAAAGAGAGGTGGAAAGACAGGTGCAAGGAGCTGCATGGAGCTGAAAGGAGGGGAGAGAATGAGCTGTTCCCCATTTTATTGGAAGCTTTCATAGGTGAAGTTACCCTGATCAGAATTCACCATTGGTTTTCCACAGGGAAATATATCCTTCAAAATAGACTGGGAGTTGCAGTCCTCATATATTTGGAAATGCCAAACTGGGGCTAGCTACACATGATTACCTGGAATTAAATGAATAATATTATTTCTGAACAGAAGTGATTCATATGACTGGGCAGTGCCTGGGATTTGAAGATGAAAAGATACTTTGGGGTGATCATGTCAGACCTGTTTGCGGCTCTTTAAAGCAGCTGTATCTTTTCCCAGGAGGGTGTGGCTTTCCCAGTTCCACAAAAAGATGTGCTTGGGGTAAGGTGCTACATAGGTACTCTTGTGCCCTCTGAAACACCATTTGGCCTTCACATCCCAAGCACTGCACATCCCTACAATTATTTTTACATATGTGCATCTTCTTACTGTCACCATCATCTAACTATTTTACAAAGTTTTTTTTTTTTACAAAATGAGCCCTGGTCATGGATGTTCAATGTCATGGGTGTTCTTGAGGGTATCCCTTCACAGCAACCCTGTGTGGTGGACCAGGCTGAGATGCAGACTTGATTCCAGGCTCCTCAGTGGAGGAAATCTCTGCTCTCCACTGCTTTAGCAACTATACCATGCAAGTTTAAGATTATTGCTGTCTTCCCAAAAACAAACAAACAGTGAGATTGAGCATTGAGAACTTCCACATAAGGCATGCACGTGAGTGTACCTTAGAATGTCACTCGGTATCTCTCTGACAGTAATGGTGGGAAGATGATTCTTCCTAGCTATTGCACGTCAGTAAGCCTTGAGCCTCAGAATTAAAACTCTAAGGGACTTTCCCCATTCCCAAGACACACAGTGCTTTCTACCCACCCTTCAGTTGCCCGAAAACAAAATCCCAGCATCAAATGTGCTGTCCATGTTCAGCTCCTCTCCTGCTTCAATGGCCTCTTTCCCCAGGGGCTGAAATTCCTCCAAAGTGACCAAACGCAACAGATTTGACACAGCTCAGATGGAATAAGAGGGAAAATACTACTTCAACACATACAGCTAAGGATGGCTTGGCCCCGTCCCGTTCATGGGCTGGGGATGAGATGAAGGCCGCATTGGGGGATCCAGCAGAACAAAAGATATTTCCAAAGTGGGTTTGTATTGGTTTGATGCAAGTGGGGATATGGCCCAATCTGCTTGAAATCAGATTTTAAATACAATCAACGTTTTCCTTGTTTCCATGACCCTTGGTGAACCTTTAAAGATCTCCAGGCTGGTAGAGCTTCTGAGTTACCTATCTGTCAGAAGACAATGCTTGCCGAGTAATTTTCCACCAATCCTGTACTTTATTGAGAATTTAATATTTTTTGCTTTAAAGACCAGTGGGATGGTGGGGGAAGGCTGGACATCTTCAGTATGAGCCATTAAGTAGATATTCAGGGCAGTTTCTGATTGCAAATCAGGCCAAGGAAACGAGGCTCTTGCCAATGCTTAATGTATCCTTTAGCTTACAGGTCAAATTATTGCAAAAATCACTTTTTCTGCATAGGAGGATCAGATATTTTTACCTGCTAGCAAATGCAAGCCTCCTCTTAAGAGGGAGAGTATACGTGTACAGGTAGAGAGAAAGGGAGGGGGAGGAGAGAATTTAATTCTTGTTCACCAATTTAATTAGAATTGTAATTTTTATGGGAAACTTGGGGCTAGGGACATTAAAAACTGCAGCTTGGAGAAAGAACGCAGTGCAAACTTTGCGGCTGATGAACGGCAGGGAAGTCATCATCTCGTTCAGTTAGCAAAGATCGATCAGACATGATGAGACAAGAGCTCACAGCAAGAGGGTCTAGGTAAGAACTGAGAAAGAAACTTAAAACCAACGGGCTTCTAACTGCAAGCCTTATGATGCAAGCTGGTTTTTTAAAAATGGCTCCTCTATACGGGTTTTTATAAGCCTGCCTATTCCCCATGTTATCTGTAATTCCTCCTCTTTCCCCTGCCTCAGACTGGCCTAGAGCAGTGTTTCTCAACCTTGGCCACTTTAAGATGAGTGGACTTCAACTCCCAGAATTCCCCAGCCAGCCAGGCTGGCTGGGGAATTCTGGGAATTGTAGTCCACATATCTTAAAGTTGCCAAGGATGAGAAACACTGGCCTAGAGTCACATGGAATTAAGGGAACTAGTTTGTGAACTGATGCAGGTTTAACAATGGAAGGGGTCACAGTTCAGCCACAACCTTGCCTGTTTTGACTGGGGGAAAAAAAATCTAAACCTTTATTTTAGTCCCCCTGATTTCTCCCTAGTTTAACATGCCCTGGAAGTTTGAAAAACCCAGTCCGATATTTTTTTAAAAAATAATTAGGTTTCAGTTCTAAAATTTGATGTCGAGGTCCAGTGTTTAAAATGCCAAATCTTAAATCCAATGTGTGGGAGTTTTTCTTTTGTTTTTCACAAAAACGCCCGTTCCGTGATACGTAAAACTTGCCAAATCCATGTTTGATTTCCTTTCTGAAATGTATTTATCCAGCTAAATTCCAAATGGTTCTAGCCCTCTGGAAGCCGAACGTTTTCAAAGCTTGTTGTTTTAAATGAGAAAGTGAAGGACGGGGTTGGTTGTCTCTCTCTGAAAAGAGGGAGACTTAAAAATATTCCCTTTTGATGGGTGATGCCCAATAAAAATTTGCACTCCCTGATGGCAGATACTGTCTGCTGGGAAGATTGTCCATTCCACCCAACATTATTCCAGACTTGCCTCAAAATTTGCAGAGCTGGACAGGAAGCACCAAGGCACACACAGACAGAAGCATGACATGCCTCCCCTCTAAATCAGTGTTGTCCAAACTTGGCCACTTTAAGATGAGTGGACTTCAACTCCCAGAATTCCCCAGCCAGCCATGGCTGGCTGGGGAATTCTGGGAGTTGAAGTCCACTCTTCTTAAAGTGGCCAAGTTTGGACAACACTGCTCTAAATCCTTCTCGAAGCCTGCAAGCTTAGCGGTTGAGCTTGGGCATCTGCATTCAGCCTCGTCTATTTCACAGGACTGTTGGGAAGTTACAAAAGCCTCAGTCTGAACCTTGATCATCTTGAGAAGGATGGCCTGCAAAGGACACTAAAGCAAGGGCATATTTGGAGATGGTAGGGAGCATTTTAACCATGTTGCAAGCGGGCGGCTTTTTCTTATAGTTTATCAGGTGCCATTTATGAGGCCATCCTGAAAGTTTTGCCTTCTGAGATATGGACTCTTCTTCTCCTTCTCCCTTCCTTCTCCTTCCTCTTGCCTTTCCTTCAACATCTCCTCCTTCTCCCTCTCCTCCCTTCTCCTCCTCCCTTCCTTCTCCTTTCACTCCCTCCCTCCTTCCCTCCTCCTTCACCTTCTTCCTTCTCCTTCTTCTTCCTTCCCTTCCTTCTCCTTTTCTTTCTTCCTTCTCCTTTCTTCTACTCTCCTTTCCCTCCCTTCCTCCTCCCTTCCTTCTCCTTCTCCTTCTGCTTCTTTCTTCTCCTTCTTCCTTCCCTTCCTTCTTTTCTTCCTTCCTCCTCCTTTCTTTTACTCTTCTTTCCCTCCCTTCCTCCTCCTCCCTTCCTCCTCCCTCCCTCCCTTCTCCTTCTGCTTCTTTCTTCTCCTTCTTCCTTCCCTTCCTTTTTTTCTTCCTTCCTCTTCCTTTCCTCTATTCTTCTTTCCCTCCCTTCCTCCTCTGCCTCCCCCCCCCTTCTCTTCTTCCTTCTCCCTTCCCTTCCCAGGAGCTGCAACAACACATCAAAGATTGAAAACCTAGCTTTATTGCTCTATGTTTATGGAATTAAATGGACTGTGCTTGACTAGCTGGTTGAATTGCAATATTCTTAATTATGTACTGAAACATCTGTGATTTTGATATGATATGACCAAGCTTTTTATGACTGTTGCTCTGTGCAAACAGCTGTTTTCCTAGGCAACTATTTGTGCTGTGAGACAAATAAAATCCTGTGTTTGGGGAACTGGGGTTATCTTTGCATCATTATATAACATTATTAGCCATCATCGATAGAATGTCCAGTTATTCTTCGTATTATTTCGAAGAATATATACTCTTCGAAAGAAGAGTAAAATTGAAAAATTTGCCTGGTGCTCAGCACTAAATCATTCTCATATAGATATCAGTCCTGACCTTTTTCTGTTTAGGACTTCTTTTCATTGTGATATTCATTAATATAAATGTAAGAGTGTTACAAATTTACACAGCATACTATCTAAATCAGTGTTTCTCAACCTTGGCAGCTTTAAGATGGGTAGACTTCAACTCCCAGAATCTCCCAGCCAGCATGGCTGGCTGGGGAATTCTGGGAGTTGAAGTCCACCCATCTTAAAGTTGCCAAGGTTGAGAAACACTGATCTAAATACTAAACACAATTCTTTTTGGAACCATAATACCTATCAGCAGAGTTTCAAACTATTCCATAATGCTCTAAGAAATATTACACGTAAAAGTGTAAACCCAAGGCTGGTTACCGCTGGAAAGATTTATACCATAGAAGAAATCTCCAGAGTGGTGAACAATTTAAAGGCTTAGCAGTTACATCTCAAAACCAACAGGCTTCAAATACACCACATTTCTGCCATTAATCTTAGGACAACCAGTGTGATGTACTAATTTAGGTGTTGAGCGCGAGTCTACTAGGGCTAGTCCAAGTCCACCCTTAGCCACAGGTGACCCTGGGGGACTTTGGGTCACTCTCGCTGAGTCCAGCTTACCTCACAGGGCTGTTGTTGCAGAGAAAAGAATGGGAGTAGGGAGCATTATGTACACTGCTTTTAGCTCCTGAGAGAAAAGCAGGATATAAATCTAAGAAACACACACATACATGCCCAAACATATACACACATCCAAGAACCAATTCATTTGGAAGAAGCTCTATGACATTCTAAACTTAAGGAGTTTAACTTAAATATTTAAAGATCTAGTATGGAATCCATGGCCAACACAAACCTTATATTGAGGGTGCAAGAGAATTGATTCAAATCTTAGAAGGCCAGCCTAGTATAAAGCTTTCTCAGACACAGAAGGCACCTTTTCCCCTTGCAGATATATAATACACTGACTTCATAATCCTACCTCTGTACCTACTTTGAAGTTAGTTCCGTTAAGTTCAATGGGTTCTCTTCCCTGGTAAGTGGAGAAATCAGTGCCTGTGTCTGCCAGCTGGGCTGGCATTCTTCCTTCATACTTGGTGGAGTTGCAAGGAAATGTGAGAACATGAGTTCCCTGTCTTGGTGGGGGAAATTTTGAAGGAAGGCTAAGCGAACTCCTCCAGCTGGCTGATGGGAGCCCATCATCAGCAGGTGTGAATAACATCAAGCCCATTAAGAACATCTAAAGACCTATTAGGATCTAAAAGGATAGGCCCTATTTATTCAGGTTAAAGGCTTCTTAGAAAACCTGAAGGCTCATCTTGGCACAAACCTGCCTAGGAATGTATTGTCGAAGGCTTTCACGGCCGGCATACGATGGCTGGTGTGGGTCTTCCGGGCTGTGTGGCCGTGTTCTGGAATTTTTGTTTCCTAACATTTCGCCAGCACCTGTGACCGGCATCTTCAGAGTGCAGGAGCACAGACAGGAGCAGTTCTCTATGCCCAGGGTGATGTGACCCTTTTGTGGGTATTTATAGAGATCTGGGGGGGGGGGGGAATGGAACATTTTGAAAAACGGGCTTTACAAACCGCACCCGTTACCCCAACAGTCTGGTTCCAATTTGTGGATGACACCTTCGCAATTTGGAGTCAGGATGAAGAAGACCTACAGAAGTTCCTGAACCACCTAAACAGCGTCCACCCCAATATACAATTCACCATGGAAAAAGAAGTGGACGGCCAACTTCCATTTCTAGACACGTTGGTCATACGCAAACCAGACCTCAAATTAGGACACAAAGTCTACAGAAAACCCACCCACACAGACCGGTACCTACAAAAAAACTCCAACCACCACCCACGTCAGAAAAGAGGCATTATCAAAACCCTCATGGATCGTGCCAATTGGATCTGTGAAACCCCATTCCTAAACTCTGAACTTAACCACCTTAATTGGGTCCTACAAGCGAATGGCTACTCCAAGAATGAAATAAAAAGAGCCATCAAACCAAGAAAGCAACATGCGACTGAAGAAGAAAAACAGCCACCCACCAACAAAGTATTTCTGCCCTATATCAAAGGGGTTCACAGACCGCATGGGAAAACTGATGGAAAAACACAATTTCCAAACAATCTTCAGACCCACCAGAAAAGTACAAGAAGTGCTAAAATCAGCAAAAGACAAAAGGGATCCCCTCACCGCCGCAGGAGTATACCGCATACCATGCAGTTGCGGGCAAGTATACATCGGGACCACAAAACGCAGCATCCATACCAGGATAAAAGAACACGAAAGACACTGCAGACTACAGCAACCAGAAAAATCTGCAGTAGCTGAACATGCTCTCAAGCACACTGGACACAAAATCCTATCTGAAAACACAGAGATACTGGACAACACCAACAGCCACTATACCAGGCTATACCGGGAAGCCATTGAGATTCACAAACACCAGCACAGCTTCAATAAAAAAGAGGAGAGTCTAAAAATCAACAAAACCTGGCTACCAATCCTGAAAAATACAGCCTGCAAAAGGTCAACGAACTCAACTCAACCACCAGGACGTGTGAACACTTCACACAATGAACTTGCTAATCACCCCCAGCAGCCCCTCGTTAACAATTCAATAGAAGAAAAAACCCTGCCTAATTCCCAGGAAGATACACACAGATTCTGACACCAAAACAAGCAACCACTCAGTAACCCAACCCCACCCCACTCCCCCAGATCTCTATAAATACCCACAAAAGGGTCACATCATCCTGGGCACAGAGAGAACTGCTCCTGTCTGTGCTCCTGCCCTCTGAAGATGCCGGTCACAGGTGCTGGCGAAACGTTAGGAAACAAAACTTCCAGAACATGGCCACACAGCCCGGAAGACCCACACCAGCCACCTGGCTAGGAATTTCCATATATGTCTTTCTGACGCTGCTTCCATCTCATCTCAGACCCACAGTGGAGCATCTTAGCTGTCTTTAGCAATCCCAGTTTAAAAATAATAGCGTTTTCTCTCTTCTCTTCTTACAATTTTCCCTGTGGATCTATTTGGAACATTTCACCGACAGTTGGCGACTGATGTGATCAGGGTTATTTTTAATAAATTCAAAACAGGAAAGACACTGCTTCTGCGGAGGCATTTGTCCACATAATTCCTGACTTACTTATTTCTTTATATTGATTTATTTTCATTTCTATAGCCACTCATGTCAACCCAGTGACTCTCGGGGGCGAACAATCACGAAAACAATTAAAACAAGTACAATACAGCACAAAATAAATATATATGGCTGCTGAGAAAAATTATCTCATAATTATCAGTATAGTCAAGAAACGGGGCCCTTATCACATTCAGGGCCCCAGACCTGGGCACATAACCAGGTCTTCAGGGCCTTACGAAAGGCCAACAGGGTCGGGCTCATCCTAATCTCTGAAGGGAGACTGTTCCAGAAACTATGAAGAAACCTTGTTTTCTTAGTGTCGATCAAGTCTTGCATGAGCATCTTAAACATGGGTTTAGCATTCTTTTGAAAGAGCGCTAGAGCAGTGTGTCGAACATTCAGGTATAACGCTCTGCAGAAAGGGTGAGTTCTGTGCTGCTCAGAAGGTCATTTTAAACGGAAGAAGAGAGCACAGCCCAAGGCCTCCTGGAAGCCATTTCTGATCAAGTGAAGATCCAACCCACAGAAATCAGCAGAAGGTTCCCTTCCTTGGGTGAATGCAACTCCCAGAGAAACGTGCTTTTTAGCTAAGGCTCTGAAAGGATGGGGTGACAAGGTTACCATTAAAGTTATGGTGCAAGCTATGGACCAGGAGGCTGAATGCTATTCCTTTGATAAGTCTACAGTGTGGATTCATGACACAAAACATACATGTCTGATGTGCTCAGGCTAATATATACACTATACCTACTTATCTGTGCCTCATGACCTATTTGTAAGTGACAATGTTATTTCTTCTATTTATTTTATTTTATTCATCGTATTTATACAGCCACCCATCTCACACAAAGCGACTCTGGGCAGTGTACAACAATGAAAAAGAATAAATATATAAAAATAATTACAAATAAAAGCACACAAAAGAGGAGGGGATAACATGAATAAGGGAGCCATCGCAAACATTATATTGGTAAGGGACAAGCTACAATACTTGACTCAATCACCAGTTTCCCTTTTACCCTGTGTTCTTAACTGCCCACCTTTTCCAGCAATAAATGTAGCATCACCACAACTCTTTCCAAGCTTCCACCTTTAAGGACTGGGAATTCTGTTGCTTTTACCCAGGGTTGAATGTCCTTTTACCTTACACTCAGCCCTCTATTATCCTCCATCTACCAGCCCGTATCCTTCAGGAGGTCCTTTGAAGTTTGAAGTCACCTGGCAATTGCTTCTTTTTATGGGGTGCTTCTCCAGCCCTCAGCCCTTATCTGTTTGTAGGAGGGGGAAAACAATGACTTGTGGCTGGCTGTAGGTGGTCTGCATCTCTGGAGGGGTTGTGAAGCTGTGAGGTTCTGCTATTTCTTTCTCAGCCATAGTCGCTTCTGAGCCTCCTTGCTCACTCCCCCAACCGTTTTTGTTTCACCTCCTCCATGCATTACTAGCCTCCTTTAATTTTTCAACTCAGTCGCCTTTCTCTCTTCCACCAACACCCACACCTGGTGCCTTCAGCATTTCTCTTTTATCTCCCTGCAGTACAGAAGTGGTCCTTTGCTCTCTTAAAGTTCCAGGGAACCTGAAACCATAAGGAAGGAAAACTCACAGCAGCAGCCTTGAGTCTCTCCTTCTACAGATGTGTTTTCTAAGAAAGCTGGCAGTGCCAGGGAATGGAGTTGGCAGCAATGAGGAAGAGGAGGGCTCGAGCTGTAAGTTTCTCCTCCAGTGTGGTGGACAAATGTCAAGGGATTTGGGAAGTGGACTGGTGAATGTTGACTTTAACCCTACCATGTACCTGTATTTTGATGTGTTTGGCCAGAGGGAGGGAGGCGACAATAACAGGTGATATGGTTTCACCTCCAGTTCCATCCCTGGTTGCAACACACATTCTCAGGTGGCAGACTGCCACCTTAGGCAGCCCATCCTGCCCTGGAAATAAAACCTATTGAGGGCAATGCAAAAGAAGCCCAAAGTCTTGGTGTACTTTAATTCCTTGGTAAATTGATGCATTGGGCCTGCTGGACCTCCTTGGCACTCTTGGGATGAGAAAAACATTTTGGTATGAAGGAGAAGAACTAGGAGGGTACGTAGCTGGTGGATCATCCTGCACCAGGCATGCCCCAAGACACGTTTGTCCCGAACAATGGAGCAGGCCACTTGTTGGTCATCGGCAAACAGAGCTGCTGTTTGCTGGTCTCCACCAGTATAAGAGCTCCTCCTAGAGGCAGAAGTCTGGATTCTTTCCAGTGCCAAGCAGAGAGAGGAAGAAGGGCAGGGAAGCAACTCTCGCTTTCCTAGATTCCCTGTGCCAGCCTTCCAGCCCTCCCTGGGTCCTGCAGAAGTCACACAAAGGCATTTCCTCTAACCAGCACCCCCAAGGGAAAACAAAGAGGGGCTCCCTGGCATCGCCAGAGGCACCTTCCACTACAACTACTCCAGCTTCTTCTACTGTTTTGTTCTGTGCCTCTTCTTCTGCCTCCTGTCTGGTTATTTTAGGATAGGGGGTTGTATGTAATGGGCTGTAGGAATAACCTTGAGGAGCAGGAGGAAGAGCACCACCAAGACAATGGTCAGATAAAAGAAATGTGAGTCCAAGGTAGAAATATCATTTGAGAAAGCGTCTCAGGACTGACCCTCTCTAGGTCTCATGAAGATGACAAGATTGATATCAGCCCTTCAAGATAGTCCAGACTAGGAAACCAAAGTTGCAAATGCTGATATTACTGTTATTATAAGGTTACAGAATCTTTCCAGTCTGAATGTACTTCTCCTCTCCCTCCCTTTATCTTCATGAGAACCAGGAAGGGTCAAGCCTGAGAGGCTTTCTCAAATTACATTTCTGCCTGTGACTCAAATTTCCTTTATTTGACCGTGGTCTTCATTGCGGCTCTTCCTCCTGCTCCTCAAGGCTATTCCCACATCCCATTTCATCGTGCCTAGGAGCAAGCACGACTGGGGACAGAAATTGTCACTGTCTTCTCAGTGGGACCAAGAGTGCAGAAAGGGGAGAGGTAGGCTGATGGAAAGGGAGGCACCTTGTTGGGTGACTGAACATCAAGAGGACTGAAGCCCAAAGGGAAATTCACAGGCAAGGCAACAGAGAGGGGAATTTTAGCCACGTCAGATGAAGTTGTCTGCAAAACCCAAGCAAGACCGTCTAATATGAGTTAGCAGGTTGTTATCTTACTGTCAGGGTATAGTTTTCCAATATCACCATTAGTGATAGGTCTACTAGCCTTTGGCAGAAGGTTCCACAGATGTCTGAGGGAGTGCTGGGCCTTGACGTGGGATCATGAAGCAACACCTGCCCTCTGGTTTCTAAAGGCTTTTCCACACTGCATCCTTCAGCTGCTTGTCTCCTAGGTGTAAATGGTGGAACAGTGAAAAGTTGGCTTTTTTTAAATAAGTTCCTTGAAGAATGCAACAATACAAGTAGTCCTCACTTAACGACTATTCATTTAGCGTGTTTGAAGTTACGATGGCAGTAAAAAAGTGATTTATGACCAGTGCCCACTTAAGATGGTTGCAGCATCCTGGGATCACGTGATCACCATTTGAGACCTTCCCAGCCGGCTTCTAGCAAGCAAAATCAATGGGGAACCACGTGATTCACTTAATGACTACATGGTTCACTTAATGACTGCCACAAAAAAGGTCATAAAATCGGGTTGGGTCACATGATGTTTTGCTTAACAACCGCATTGCTTAGCAACCTAAATTCTGGTCCCAATTGTGGTTGTTAAGTGAGAACTACCTGTAGAGCTGCCTTTGCTTAAACGAGGTGAAATTGACAAGAGTTTTGCCACTTTCCCTTTCTAGCCCAAGCTTCAAGAAAAACGTATTCATTCATTCATTCAACTTGCACAGCCACCTATCTCAAATTCATGACTTTGGGAGGCTCACAGTACTTAAGAAAAGATGAAGACATATAACAGTATATAGCAGCTGAGAAAACCCAACCAATGATAACAATCAAAACCAACCAAAATGGTAAAAAATGGTATCCTTCTCCTTTTCCTTCTCCTCTTTCATCTTCTTCTGCCTCTCCCTGAAGGTACAGTATCTGCCCATCATATGTCCCGTAGTGTCCTCGGTGTGCCCTCTCCGGAGCACATCCACCCGGCAAGCTTCTGGAACGTAGAGCCTCCCCTTGTGCTCCCAGCAGGTCCCTTGTTTCGTCAGGGAGTCCTTGTTGTTTACTAACCAGGGGTCTCCCTCGCTCGCCTCTGCACAGCGCCGCCTCAGCTCCGGCTCGGCTCCCTTCCCCTGCTTCTCCCTTGGGGGTTGGGCTCCGCCTTTCGCCTCCAGCTGGGTCGTCCTTGTTGGGTCTGTCAATTCGAGTGGCGGCTCCCTCAGTGTCCTACAACCTTCCAGGTTCCCCTGGCCGCGGCCAGGTCCCGGTCTATCGCCGGTTGCTTCACTCACGCTTGGCGCGGACCAGTCGGCTCCCGGCGCCGCTCCTGCCCCCGCTCTTGATGCCAGTGTGATCGCCGCCTGCTTTGCCACGGGGCCCTCGGGTCCCGCTGCCACCGTCTCTGCTGTAGCCGACCCCTGCGTTGCTGCGGGGCCCTTCGTCGTCGATGCCCCCGCCACCTCGGCGGTCTCTGACCCCTCTCGTTTGTTGGTCACCCTCGGCGCCGTCCTCGTATTCGCCTGACGGGCGGTTGGTCGCCCGGGCCCCGCTGCTGTCGCTGCTGCGGCTTGCCGGCCCTCGGCTCTCTGTCGCGCAGTCGCCACCTCGCCTAGCTCCGTGGGGTCCTCAGCTCCCGCGCCGCCTCCGCGGCTCAACCTGGCTTCCCCGGTGGTGCCGTCGAATCGCACCGTCTCTGCTGCCACGCTCTCTCGTGCGCTTGCCGCCTCGGCTCCTCTGCCGGTCTCCCTCGGCGCCGCCCTCGCCGCGTGTGCAGTTGGTTTCCCGGGCTCTATTGCCGCCGCTGCCGCAGCTCGCTGGCCCTCGGCTCGCCGTCGCCCAGCCGCCACCTCGCCGGGTTCTGTGGGGCCCCCTGTTCTCGTGCCACCTCCGCAGCTCGACCCCGTCTGCTCGGTGGTGCCGCCGAACCGCACCGTCTTGGCCACCCAATCGATGTGCGGGTTCTGGCGCGTAAGCCATGCCAGCCCCAGCACTAGTGCATGGCCGGCCCCCGGGGCAACTACTAAGCCTAGCTCCTCCCGGCTTGTCCCCACTGTCAAACCGACCGGCTCAGTGCGATACTGCGCCAGTTCCCCCCCTGCCGTCGATCCATCCAACTGGCTGAGTGCGAGGGGCTTCCTGAGTCTCCTCACGCTGAGCCCCAGCGCGGATGCCAGTACCGGGTGGATCAGGCAGTGGGTGCATCCCGAATCCAGCAAGGCATCGACTTTCGCCTCTGCTTCTGATCTCACCCCCTTGAGGTGGACCCTGATCCTCATGGGCGAGTAGCTTCTTCTGTCCCGCCCTTCCTCATGCTGCCACTCCGTTGGCTGCTCTGGGGTGCGCCTCAGCGTCGTCGGCCATCGCCTCCCGCTGGCTCGCTCTCCCCTCCTCGCAGAGCCGGGCTTCCTCGTGAGCCAGCCGGCTCCACTGCACACCGCTCCACTAGCTGCTGTCTCCTCCCAGGATCGGTCGGGGTCCCTTATAGCCGGGAATCGCCGGCCCCCGTCCTTTGTGCAGCTCGCCAAGACCCCCTGCCTCGAGGGGCACTGCACCATCCGATGCCCCTTGCCTCCACACCGGTAGCAGGTCCCTGCAGTCTGCCGGGCGTTTCCAACCTCGATCCTCTGCCGTCGGCTCCTGCGCCTCGCCTCCGGTGCTGCCTCACTTTGGTCCACTGTGGCTGGTATCGGGGCTCGCGCCTCTCGCTTCCCCGGGTCTCCGGCATCCCCCGCCGTCTCCACCAGCCAGCTCCACTTCACTAGAGCCTCCAGGTCGTCCCTAGTGGGTGCTCCCCCCTGGATCTCTGAGTGGAGCCTGTCCTGCACAGGGAGATAGGTTAGTGGCTTGGGGCGCCCCAAGAGCTCGCTCCTTGAGCTCCTGAATCGGGGCGCTTCTGCTGGCCGCCGACCTCCCTTCGCGCTCCCCGTCAGGCTGACCACTTCTGCTAGCCTGGTCTCCACGCCGCCCTCTGCGGCTGCCCCAGCCGGGGCCCTGGGTCCGCCACTCCATGCCTCCCGCATGCCCGGTACAGCTGTTGTCTGCTGCTGGAGGTCGCCCTCCAGCCCGTCCAGCCTCTCCTCCGGCTCCTGGCTCCCGGACCCCGCGCCGCTGCTCCCGGGAACCGCACGTCCCGTCAAGCCCTCTGGCTCTGTCCCGCTGCTGAGCGCCCGCTTGGCGCCCCGCGAACTGGCCGTGGTTGTGGGTCCCCTCTTCCTCACGCTAGGGACTGGAGTCATCTGCGCAACCTCTGGTCTAGGCTCCGTGCAGTTTCTTGAGGTCATATCCTCACTGCTGCCGGTATCGCCCGATTCCTTCTTCGCCTGCGACTCTGCCCCTGGGGCCTTGCCCCGCCGGAAGATGGTCTGCAACATCACTTGGACAGCATCCATCCGCTGCTCGATCTTGGCCTCCAGTCGGGTGAATCGTTCCTCACGCTCTCGGGCCTCGGGTTCTGAGTCACTACTCGTCGCGACCCCCCATGCTGGCGACCCGTTGGGGCTCCTGCCCCCGCTGAACGACCACCCGTCCTCTGGCGCCCTCTTGGCTGTGTCCGTGCGCCATTCGCCCCGGACTGGTCCCGCCATCACGCCTTCGGATCTGGGCTCCTGGTAGCCCAGCTGGCACGCGGTTTCCCCATCGCTTGCCATCTCCTGGTGCCGTTAATCAATTCCTCTCCGGTCTTGGCTGCAGGGAAAGAAAGGTGAGCGCTCCTCGGTGTGTACCGGGTAGCACTCAATGTGAGTCCTGGCTTTATGTGAGATTTGCCCCGTTCGACAGAGAAACTCTCGTGACACGTGTGGTTCACAAAGAAGGTTTACTCATGCGTAACGTAGTAGTCACAAGCAAAGCCAGGACTGGCTTGGTACAGTTGCATCACTTGTTATATTCCCCCTTCCCGCTTTTTTCCGCCCCGCGATCACGTTGCTGCTGCGGATTATTGGCCCCCCAATAATCCCCCTTGATTGTCCATGATGGCAGGTTCGGTCAGGGTCCATTGTCCTTGATGGGCAGTCCCCCCCGGCTTGGGTTGGTCCCTCCCCGTTACGTGCAAGCCCGCGGGTTCTGTGCTGCGCGCGATCTTGTTTCGCTGCCTGCGGCCCCGTTCATTGCTGGCTTCCGCTGCGGTTTTCCTGTTTGGCTGGGCGCAGGTGGCCCGTTAATTAGCGGCGCTTTCAGTTCCTCTTTTCCTCGCTAGCTGCCGCCGGTGGAGTTCGCTGGCTACGAGCTTCCCCGAAGCCCCGTGCTGACCGAACCTGACATCTAGCCCAAGCTTCAAGAAAAACGTATTCATTCATTCATTCAACTTGCACAGCCACCTATCTCAAATTCATGACTTTGGGAGGCTCACAGTACTTAAGAAAAGATGAAGACATATAACAGTATATAGCAGCTGAGAAAACCCAACCAATGATAACAATCAAAACCAACCAAAATGGTAAAAAATGGTATCCTTCTCCTTTTCCTTCTCCTCTTTCATCTTCTTCTGCCTCTCCCTGAAGGTACAGTATCTGCCCATCATATGAGGTTAGACAGTGGTGGCACACTCCAGGTCCCTTCCCTTAAATCAGTGTTGTCCAAACTTGGCCACTTTAAGATGAGTGGACTTCAACTCTGACAATTCCCCAGCCAGCCCTGCTGGCTGGGAAATTCTGGGAGTTGAAGTCCACTCATCTTAAAGTGGCCAAGTTTGGACAACACTGCCTTAAATGTTACCATCTGGTGGGCCCCCAGAGATGCACCTTCACCATGGCTGCCCCAACCCTTTGGAACAGCCTCCCCCCTGAGATTTGGAGGACTCCCCACCCTCTTAGCTTTCTGGAAGACCTGGGTCTTCACTCAGGCTTTGGGCTAGGATGGAAGTAAGCCCAGCAAATGCAAGAGTATGTAGAGTTTGTGGGATGTTATGGTACTGTGATTGGGCTAGAAGGTGTTGTGGTGGGGTTTGGTCAGTTATATTGATTCTGTTTTTATTTCATGTCCTTGTGAGCCACGTACTGTAGGATTCTCACATATATGATAGGAGGCCATATAAGTGTTCTAAGTAAATAAATAAATTCTTCTTTTCTTTCCTGGATTAGAAAGCACAAAGAAGCAGAGGAATCCACTGATCAGGGCCTTTGTAAACACAGTCACACAGAACATCACGCCCTCAGGTGAAGAAAAGAATTGACATCTGGAAAAAGCTTTCTAAACTGATTTCATTTCCAGCTGGTTGAAATATGGGAGACAAATATTTGAAGGCTGCATGGCAGAAGACCTTGGATTCTCCTCTGCAGACCCATTGCAGTGTCTCTTGGCCCTTGCCAACACTTGCAGAGTGACGTGAAGTGATGTTGGAGGCTCAGAAGAAGATCCCGGAAGATGGTCTGTTGAAGTAAAAGATGTCACCACTTTGTCTGGAAGATGGGAATCCATCACTTCCACACTGTAAAGCTTTTTTGTGGAGGAATCAGAAGGATCCCGGTAGCACCTTTTCCAATTAACAAATTTTAGCAACCTACATCTGCATTTCCCCCACCTCATCCCAATTTAAATCCGTCATGAGTCAAGCCACTCTGTATCTGGTGAAGGGAGCTGCAGTTCACGAACGCTTATGCCTTTTAATAAAATTTGTTAGTCCCAAAAAAAAAAAAAAAGGCTATCAGAGTTCTGATTTTTTGCTACTATGGACTAATGTGGCTCTTTCCTACAATGCTTTCACTGAGAAGACACCAAGCTGTCTTGAATGGTCCTAGTGCCTGATGATATCAGCCCTCACAGTGGCGTTGATGTGACAGACCACCAGTTCTCACCCACCAGAAGCATGTCACAGTATGCAGGGTAGATTTCCAAGGAAGGAATGGACCAACCGATATGGTCTTTCTTCCTTTCCTTCCCCCCTCCCCTTCTTTTGGAAACCACAAAGCCTGTGCTATCTTTTTCCATCCGCCTCCCTCCAATACATGTTGAGCATCTGCCCTTCTGGATCAAAAAGGCAACCTTTAAGAAGATTTCTGTCTTTCTTAACAGCAGAAAATTGTCTTGTGTACCACATCCGTATTACTCATCATTCCAGTTCTGTTTACAGCTCTTACTCTCCCTGATAATGACAGGGTGATTATCTGTTGGCAACCAATTTTATTACGATACGGCTTCGGCTTCAACGAAAGGTCACCAGCTTCTACAGGTCGGCTTAAGTATTAGTGAGTGAATATGGCAAATTGCTATGTAACCTGCATTTGATCTAGAGTGAAATTATTCCCCTGGATTTTCACGTGCAATTCTTGATGTTTTCAGCTTTAAGGCAATGAAATGGTCAGAGGGCAGGGGGAAGATTGTGTGTGTGTGTGTGTGTGTGTGTGTATTTCATTGGACTAAATCGCTACAATTCTGGTCTCTTATTCCATGTCTCTGCTGTTGCTATAAACATTTCATACTTGTGATGAGCAAAAACCTCTATCATGAAGACCCCGATTATTTGTCTCAGAGATCTTGGTCTGTGAAAAGAGCTTGGTCTGGATCTTGGAGCTCATGTGCAACGTTTGGCATGTAGATGATCATGAATCCCCATCTCTTCTGGTAATTATTTCAGGTAGTAGATGATAAAGGAGGAATCAAGAAAAGACAGAAAACTGCCAGAAATATTTAAAAGATGATGCCAGTCTGGGGGTAGTGCCAGTCGTGATTGACAAAGGTTCGGTTTGCTTGTCAGGTAGATCAGAAGCAACATCTTGTAATTCCCAGCATTAGGAACGTCAATGAATTCTTCCACACAGCATAAATTCCATCAGGAATGAATACAAATCTTCAAACTGATGTTCTCGGCAGCAGGAAGGTTAGCCTCGAATGAAGCTAGTACTAATCCTTCTCAGATTGAAAGCCCGGGGAAAAGAAAGTTGAAATGCAAAAAGCATTTTTGAAAGTTGTATGCAAAAAGCAATGGCAATTTTTTTTTTTTTAAAGTTTACCTTGGGGCACTTGCAGCTTGAAAACAAAAGGACGATAGAGTGAATTGCATCCACGCAAGTTTCTTGATAGAAAATGAAGTTTGCCTTTCATTGAATCAAGAGCATTCAAAAATAGGGGAAATTGTGTTGGAAGAAAAATTGATAGAAAAAAGAGGCAAAACATATCCTACACTTACGGAAACATTTAATCAAATCATATTTTCCCTAACAGATTACCCTTAGCTGAAAAAATGCTGTTTTGAATTGATGTATTGAATATGGCTAACTACGTGTTTATTTCACACATTTTCATTTCCCAGTTACATATTTTTTCTATTTCTTCTCTTAAATATCTTTCTCATTCTGTATTGTTACGATTCCCTTTTTGCTGATGTCCAAGGTTTGATTTTTCCTTTTGTAAAAGGTATAAGTAAATAATCATGCATAGAAAATGATAGATAAATCTTGGGGCAATAATGTTAACAATAATAATCTGTGCAAACTTTCGTGTTATCCTGTTCTCACAAATACAAATGGTTGGACATTTCCTGCAACTAAGTATTTCACTACTCAAACAGACAATAAAACAGGATTTTTAGCCATTTGCAGCTCATTAATCAATAAAGGTTGTAATGTTCTTGATGGAGCAATATTGTAATTGAGTAGAAGGAATTTTCATTAATTCACGCAGAATTAGACACAGATTGTAGAATTGCTGCCACAGGTAGCAATCCTACCTTGAACTAATCCTAGCTCTGCTATTCCCTGTTTGGAGAGACTCATAATAGCATCCTCCATGTAGAACTATCAATATTTAGTAGAACCTCCATGTTTAGTGGCAGCATATCACTAAGTCCCAAAGGGTGGAAATCAAGGAGGGATGAGGAAAGTAGACATTCCAGCATCATTAGGAAATCGACAAAGATGCTTTTGGCCAGCAGAGCTTAATTATATAAACTTTTAATTTCATTCAGCAACATGATTCTAATTCTCTAAGAAATCTTCCAAAAGCTTTATCACAATGGAACAGAGAGTCAAAGCAAGCTCAACGCGCTCTTAGTTTTTGCTTCTTTTTTTCAGTCCATTTTGCTAAATTTATTTAATTTCGCTTTCAGGCATGTTGCAAATTCCAGATTAGCAGATAGCTCATATTATGTTCAAGGCTCCTACCTCTTGGGGAATTTAGGACAGCAGATTTGTCTAACAATTTGGGCTTCCTGTAAGCTCCCTTATTTCAGATGGATCTGCTTTGCAAAAATGCAGAGCGGATTGCGAGAGATCATCACGTTCCCTAAAGGATTAACGTGAAAGCCAAGTGAATGGCAAAATCTCATTTACGTCTGGGGAAAGCACAGTGGATTATTTTCTTGGGTAATGTTTCATGAGATTTACAGGAGACAATTTAGGGTGTGCAGCATCACCCTCCCAATTCTGGCTGCCTTTCTTTTTTCACCTGTATTAACAGATGAAGGAAGGTGGGAAATTTTTCAAGAGAGAGAGAGAGAGAGACAGACAGACAGACAGACAGACAGACAGACAGATGATCTCCCCATTAAGCTCCTTCCTTCCCCCCTCCCTCCCTCCCTTCCCTATCTATATCATCTATCTCTATATCATCTGTTTGTCTATCTATCTATCTATCTATCTATCTATCTATCTATCTATCTATCTATCATCTATCTATCTACTATTTATCTATATCAGACATCTACAGTATATATCAATCATCTATTTATTATCTATTTATTATCTATAACGATCATCTGTTTATTAACTATCAATTATCTGTCAATTATATCTATCATTATCTATCACTTACCTATATATTTATCATCTATCAATCTATATCTATTTATTTTACTTGTTTATTTATCAAATTCACATAGCTGCCCATCTCACAAGAAGTGACTCTGGGCAGCGTACAACAATCAAATAAAAACAACAATTATATCAATAGAATCATTATAAAAGTATAAAACAATCATTATTAAAAAATAAAATATATTAAAAAGTAAAACATGCAAACTACAAGCATGGAGAGAGTAAATGTATCGATAGTGGAGCCATCTTAAGCTGTTGCTGGTTCCCTGGGACCCCCAAGCCTGGTGACATAACCAGGTCTTGAGGGACTTCCAGAACATTAACAAGGATGGAGCTCACGTGACTTTGGGTGTGGGGAGAGAATGTTCCATAAGGCGGGTGCCATGGCAGAGAAGGCCCACAGCATGCCCTCTAAAGAGCAGCTGGCTGAGCCCACAGTCTTGAGGACCTTGTCCACTTCCTCAGCTCCAACAGGTTCAAACCGTTCCCAGATAACTGGGCAAGACTCCTCCCAGGCATCTCCTCTGGACCTACAACAAGGCTGGCGTCCAACTGAGAGCAAATCCGAGTGACTTTGTCTGACAGAGGTTGAGCAAATTCCTCCACACACCCCTGTAAGAGGTTCCCCCAGCCCCCTTTTCCCAAGAGGGCTTGTGTCACTTGAAACAGGGCTGCAGGGCGGCTATCTGAGGACGCAATAAGGGCAGAGAAGAACTGATGTTTCCCCACCCTTACTGCCACAAGGTAGACCTTAACAGCAGCACTAAGGTATGTTTGGTCGAGCTTGTCCTTGGTGGAGCACCAGTCACACTCTAGGTGTCTCATTTCATCTCTCTCACCTCCTCCGTGAACCATAGGGAGTGACGGGATCCCTGAGAGGGAAGAGGTCTTAGGGGTATGACTTGATCCAACACCTCAGCCCCCGCCCCCATTCCAAGTGGTGACTAAGGCTTCGGATGGACTGTGCACCAACTAACATGAACAATGCCCAGCTCCCTCTGAAACCCATCCGGGTCCATCAGTCACTAGGGGTGGACCGATATAATAGGTGCTTTAAATCAAGATGCAACAAAAAGGAAGACCTCTAGATCAGGGTTCCTCAACCTCAGCAACTTCAAGATGGGTGGACTTCAACTCCCAGAATGCTGGCTGGGGAATTCTGGGAGTTGAAGTCCACCCATCTTAAAGTTGCTGAGGTTGAGGAACCCTGCTCTAGATGGATGACAAGGAAAATTGTTGATTGGTTCTCTTGGTCAGCAAACACTCCAAAATTTGTTGTCCACTGGAGGGAACAGAACTGGGAAGGCTAGCATAGCCACCAATGCTCACATGTTCTACTTTGAAGCATTTCCATGGCTTAGATGATGGTGTGAGCTGTTCTTCAGAAATTGTCATGCTCTCTTTCAGCACAAGCGCGTTCAGAAGTCACACTAGGAGTGTAAAACCTCATTACTGTACCATGCCATCATTCCTTCTGAAATAACCAATTATAACACAATGGAGGGCCATCAGCGATCCAACTCCCAATGTTGAGGTATTGTTAAGGTGATTACATGCTCTCCAATCCCAGGAAAGGACACCAGATAATGGATTAAAGTTACAGGGAAGCAGATTTGAGCTGAATGTACTGTACAGAAAAGCTTCCATCAGTAAGAGGAGTTTCAACACTGACTCCAGTGACCAGAGAAGGGGTGGGATATCTCATTCCCTAGATGGGTTCAAACAGATCTTGGAAAGCCATCTTTCTAAGATGCTTTGATTTGGGTTTCTACCTCTAACTGCCCAGAGTCACCCTCTGGGGGAGATGGGCAGCATACAAAATAAATAAATAAACAAACAAATAAACAAACAGAAAATCCACCCAGCTGATTCTATGAACCTATGGAAAATCTGCCCTGGTCAGGGTGGATGAGAAATATTTTATTTTAGATGAATTTACCAGTTAGCTCCTCCCCAATTTTAGGAACCTGTGCATTTTTTCTCTAATTTTTATGCAAAATAAAAAAGTGGAAGATCTATAATTTGTACATTTTTCTATAGGCTCAGGAAGTGTCCGTAGAATAAATTCACCCACAATGACCTCTTTCTCCTCCATTCTATTCAAGGAAGATTTTCCAGGAAAAGATACAAGAGTGTGCACCAACTAACATGAACAATGCCCAGCTCCCTCTGAAACCCATCTGGGTCCATCAGTCACTAGGGGTGGACCGATATAATAGGTGCTTTAAATCAAGATGCAACAAAAAGGAAGACCTCTAGATCAGGGTTCCTCAACCTCAGCAACTTCAAGATGGGTGGACTTCAACTCCCAGAATGCTGGCTGGTGCATCTAAGATGATTTATATTTATCAGTTATATATAGGATTATAGTGTACATTTTCCATGGCTGGTAATTATTGTTGAAATGGTTTCTGGCAGTACTATGTGGGAGTATGTGCTGACAAACATCTTCTCTGTCTCGCACACTTCCTGAAAGATACTCTATGCTCAAGTTAAGAGGAACAGCTTGGAAAAACATCAGCTAGAAAAATAATCCAGACAAAAACATATATACATATAAATTAGGGAAAATGGCATAAATGTTTGCACATTTTCAAGCATTCTTTTAATGGCTATTCTGGGAAAACAAGCAAGGCCCAGCCTGTTAGATGAACCCAACTATTGTTGTAACTCAAAAAACCAGCTACAGCTTTGACTGCACCACCATGACCGCCATCTTGACATTTTGGGCCAAACTTTGGCGACTCTTCTGCAGATGACAAAATATCCTGCCAAAAAAGGTGCAAGGAAGTATCTTTTCCAATCTGCTATCATCAAAATGAAATCGATATTTTGGTAGAAAACAAAGTCTGAGGCAAATGGAAAACTATTCATAGGCCAGGTTCCAGAGGCTCGCTGGATGAAAGAAAATCTGATTTGTATTCAAATCGTAGTTGGAGGAAGTCTACAGTAGTTACAGTGGAAATCTCATTGTTGGGGAAGCTGTGAGTTCCCAAATCTTGTGTTTGTAAGCTCGGGTTCCATGGGAACCTACCATTTTCATCAAACTGATGAAAGCCATGTTGCGCCATAGGCTGGGAGGTCTTCCCCTTTTATATGTGCATGTAAAGCAGAGCTGAGCCTATGTGACTTTATAATTTAGTCCATATAAGTCATGTTATGTTTCTATGCAATGATTAGTATTAGTTGAAATACCTTGTATTAGTTGAGCCTCTGAATTTGTTTTTTTCCCTTGTCTTCTTCTGGATAGAAGGTCAGCCACAACAGCCTTACTATTGCAACTTTTTCTATGCCTTTCAAATCAACTCCCTTTGGTACATCTCCTCCCTGAGTCATGAATTGCTTTGATGTGGGAGATGCCTGTCTTTACAAGCCCAATCTCCTCCAAGAGGACAGATTAGGAATGGGATGAGGGTCAAACTGTTAAAACAACCAACACATGGCCGTTAGCATAGCATCCATGGCGGTATTGATCTAAGCACCCTAGCAATGTAGGATGTTTTCATAGGGGGTAGGACGATGTCCAAGATTCCTTGGGCAAACCCCTCTTCATTTCTTCTCAGTTATAAACTAGTCCTGTACCAGGATCAAGCTGTGTTTATGCCCCTTTCGATTCTCTGGGAACCCTGGATAAGATCTGCTCTGGTCATTCTTTGCGCTCTTAGCCTTTGCTGGTGAGGAGCTGAGTGATCGCAGTAACTTTGCTGGATTAATAAAGAAAACTGGTTTGGTTGGATTTCTCTGAGTGTTTGCCACCCCAATGCAAAGTTGCTGCCCACGTTCAAAAAGGGAGAAACTTGGATTGTGGTGGCATGATGAGACTTTTGTCATTCTGCCCTCCTCTGGCTCTACAAATTGCAGGTGCTGCTGTTTGTAATCAAGAAAGTGTGATAAACCTTGTTTCAATGATAGGTGCTTGAGTAGATGGATAGATAGATAATAGATCATAGGGATAGATATAGATATAGATATAGATATAGATATAGATATAGATATAGATATAGATATAGATATAGATAGAGTTGGGGTGGGGGACGGGGCAGCCATTGGGGGGTGGAGGTGAGCCGTAGGATTATGGTGGTGACAGGAAGGGGGAGACATAGTGGGAGACAGGGAGAAAACATCTGTTGGGGAACGCAAGACCATTGTCTTATACCGGTTTTGCATTCCAGCTCCTTGGTCTCAGCCCTGGTACCCCGTCAGCCGACCTTCAGTGACTCTGCTTTGGGCTGTTGCTTTTAAATGCCAGGTCAGTCTGTAATAAGGCCTCCCTCATCAGTGATTTAATCCTTGATGAGAGGGCTGACTTGGCATGTATCACTGAGACCTGGCTGGGTCAGGAAGGGGGGTAGCTCTTTCAGAGATATGCCCAGCTCAGTTTCGGGCGTGGCATCAGCTGAGACTCCAGGGCCGGGGCGGAGGTGTGGCAGTTGTTATCCAGGAATCTCTTACGGCTTTCAGGGGTGCTGTACCACAGATCCCTGGATGTGAGACCCTGTTCATTAAGTTGGGCTGTAGGGATCAGCTGGGACTGTGGCTGTTGTACCAGCCTCTCTGCTGCGTAGCAACCTCCCTGCCTGAGCTCCTTGACTCCATTTCTGGGTTAGCAGTGGTTCTGGGGGACTTCAACCTGCTTTCTCTAGGAGTGGGGTCTAAGATGGCTTGGGAGTTCATGGCCACTGTAACAGCCATGGGCCTAGCCCAGATCATCTGGAACCTGGCACAGGACAGTGGTCACACACAGGATCTGATGTTCCTGTTGGAGCAGTGGCTATGTGATCTGCAACTGGGGGAGCTCCTGGTGTCTCCCTTGTTATGGTCAGATCACACCCTGATTTCCATGGGATTCTCCAGTGCCGCTTTCCACTGCAGGGAGGCTGGACCTATTAGATTGGTCCTCCCCAGAGACCGATGGACCCAAATGGGTTTCAGAGGGAGCTGAGCGTTGTTCATGTTGGTCTGGTGCATGGTCCATCTGAAGCCTTAGTTGCTGCTTCGAATGGCTGGGGGTGGGGTGGGGGGCTGAGGTGTTGGATAAAATTGCATCCATGAGACCTCTCCCCTCTTGGGGGGAGCTAAGGGAGATGGAATGAGAGAAGAGATGTCTGGAGCATCACTGGTGCTCAGCCAAGGACAGGCTTGACTGAACATGGGTTAGAGCTGCTATTAAGGCCTACCTTGTGGCAGTAAGGGTAGTGAAACATCAGTTCTTCTCTGCCCTTATTGTGTCCTCAGATAGCCACCCTGCAGCCCTGTTTCAAGTGAGACAAGCCCTCTTGTGAAAGGGGGCTGGGGAATCTCTCACAGCGGCGTGTGGAGGAATTTGCTCAGCATCTGTCAAAGTCACTCAGATTTGCTCGCAGTTGGATGCCAGCCTTGTTGCAGGTCCAGTGGAGGTGCCTGGGAGGAGTCTTGCCCAGTTATCTGGGAACGGATTGAACCTGTTGGAGCTGAGGAAGTGGACAAGGTCCTCAAGACTGTGGGCTCAGCCAGTTGCTCTTTAGATCCAGGCTCCTCCTGGTTTTTAAACCAGCCCAGGGGGTGTCATGTGAGTGGGCTCTAGTGGTGATCAACTCTTCTTTGAGGGAGGGGGTTGTTCCTTTACCTCTTAAAGAGGCCTTGGTTTGCCACCTCCTCAGGAAGCCATCACTAGACCCCACCATACTGGACAAATTTCATCCAGTATCTAACCTCCCCTTTTTGGGGAAGGTGGTTGGGCAACAGCTCCAGAGGAACTTGGATGAAGCGGATTATCTGGATCCTTTTCAGTCAGGGTTCAGACCTGGGTATGGGACAGAAGCAGCATTGGTCGCACTTTTGGATGATCTCTGGCGATGCGGGATGGGGGTTGTGCATCCATTCTTGCCCTACTTGACTTCTCCATGGCTTTTGATACCATCGACCATGGTATCCTTCTGGATTGGCTCAGAGGATTGGAGGTGGGTGGCACAGTGTTGTGCTGGTTCACCTCCTTTCTCAGGATCGATTCCAGTCAGTGGTGGATGGGGAAGAGAGGTCCTGCCCCTGTCCCTACAATGTGGGGTGCTGGGGTGCTGCAGGGTTCGGTGCTCTCTCCTCTCCTATTTAACATCTACATGAGGCCTCTGGGTGAGATCATTTGTTGCCATGGGGTGAGGTTTCATTAGTATTCTGATGATAACCAGTTATAGATCTCTGCCCCTGATGAATTAAGCAATGCTGTTGATGTCTTGTCCTGGGGCCTGGAGGCTGTGAGGGTCTGGATGGGGAACAACAGGCTTCAGCTGAGCCCTGGCAAGACTGAGTGGCTTTGGGTTTTGGGGCCTACTGGTTCTAGGACCATACCAACTTTGGTGCTGGATGGGGTGGCACTGCCCCAGATAGACCCAGTGTGCAACCTGGAGGTCCTCCTTGATTCATGACTCCTGCTTGAGGAGTAGGTTAAGTCATGGCTAGGAGAGCCTTTGCACAGCTCTGTGTTTTGTACCAGTTGTGACTGTTCCTGGACTGGAAGGGTCTGCTCGCTGTGACTCGTGCCCTAGTGACCTCCCGTCTGGATTACTGCAACACGCTCTACATGGGGCTGCTCTTGAAGAGCATTTGGAAGCTTCAACTGGTGCAGAATGCAGCTGCACAGGTAGTAAATGGTGTTGTGTTCTCAGCACATGGAACACCATAGCTTCGTGAGCTGCATATAGCATAAAGCTAAAAAGAGAGATTGGAAGCCCTCCCTTCTTAAGCCTGGCTTTGCCTCCTGCACAGTTGGTAAAGCAATCTGGGCTTCAGTTGACTTAATTGACTTAATTTGACTTAATAAATAGAGACAAATACATGTTTTCATCACTGTAGGCAACAAGGGATACAGCAGGAAGGGAGTGATGTCATCTGAGAAAAAGGGCCAGACTTCTCCCCTAGATGTTGGGATTCGTATTG
Organism: Python bivittatus; assembly: GCF_059951505.1. NCBI lineage: Eukaryota > Metazoa > Chordata > Lepidosauria > Squamata > Pythonidae > Python > Python bivittatus. The sequence continues at coordinate 99,293,572 of NW_028277098.1, read as the reverse complement.
TTTCTACAAGATGGGTGTTTACTCAATAGCAATGGTTCCCTTTTTAATTAAGGACAGAAAACTGCACTGATAATATGCTTAGGGTGCCCTGGGATCTGGAAAAAAGAAAAAAGATAAGATAAGATAAGATAAGATAAGATAAGATAAGATAAGATGGAAGGAAGGAAGGAAGGAAGGAAGGAAGGAAGGAAGGAAGGAAGGAAGGAAGGAAGGAAGGAAGGAAGAAAAAAGGCAGGAAGGGAGGCAGGAAGGGAGGAAGGGAGGAAGGAAGGAAGGAGGGAAGGCAGGCAGGCAGGCAGGCAAGAAGGCAGGCAGGCAGGCAGGCAGGCAGGCGAGAGGGAGGGAGGGAGGGAGGGAGGAAGGAAGGAAGGAAGGAAGGAAGGAAGGAAGGAAGGAAGGAAGGAAGGAACAAGGCAGGCAGGCAGGCAGGCAGGGAGGGAGGGAGGGAGGAAGGAAGGAAGGAAGGAAGGAGGGAGGGAGGGAAGGAAGGAAGGAAGGAAGGAAGGGAAGGAAGGAAGGAAGGAAGGAAGGAAGGAAGGAAGGAAGGAAGGAAGGAAGGGAAGGCAGGCAGGCAGGCAGGCAGGCAGGAGAGAGAGAGGGAGGGAGGGAGGAAGGGAGGAGGGAAGGCAGGAGGGCAGGCAGGCAGGCAGGCAGGCAGGCAGGCGAGAGGGAGGGAGGGAGGGAGGAAGGAAGGAAGGAAGGAAGGAAGGAAGGAAAAAGGCAGGCAGGGAGGAAGGAAGGAAGGAAGGAAGGAAGGAAGGAAGGAAGGAAGGAAGGAAGGAGGGAGGGAGGGAGGGAGGGAAGGAAGGAAGGAAGGAGGGAAGGCAGGCAGGAGAGAGAGAGGGAAGGAGGGAGGAAGGGAGGAGGGAAGGCAGGCAGGCAGGCAGGCAGGCAGGAGAGAGGGAGGGAGGGAGGGAGGAAGGAAGGCAGGAAGGCAGGAAGGAAGGCAGGAGAGAGGGAGGGAGGGAGGAAGGGAGGAAGGAAGGAAGGAAAGAAGGAGGGAAGGCCGGCAGGCAGGCAGGCAGGGAGGGGAAGAGGACCTTGAGAACCATCTGGGGCTTGTGGGTGCGCACCCTAAAGTAGAAGATGGCCTTTGATATGGAAAAGCATCCGCTGTGTGAGTTTCCTAAATACTGGGGCAATATCAATATCATCTCCTGTTTTCTGATAAATTTGATTTCCAGATTGCAGATCCCTCCACGCATATTTCCAAGAGGCAAGAAACATTTCTCAAAATCCTGGTTGCAGATTTATGAGTGGCTTGTAGGGTGGTATTCCCCCACTCCCAGCTCCCCCCCCCCCCCGGGAGATAATGTCTGGTACCTAAAACAAGAAAACAAGTTCACTTCTTTGATCTTTTCTCTGCAGCTTTTCTGTGAGACCCAGCAAACGTCAGAGAGGTTCCTTTCTGCAGGATTAATTCTTATTAAGTTTGACACTTCTGTTTAAATTAACACCTCCTCGGCCCTTCAGGTCAGCAGGAGAGGGGAATGGTGAACTATTTTTTTACCCTTTTCCATCATTGTTATTTAATTTAAATTCAAACGACAGCCTCCTTCTGAGAAGCACGCTCTGAGCTCTAAAAAAAGTTAAGATGGGTTAGGCCTGCTTCGTATTTAGATGGGACATTAGCAGGAAATCCCAGAGGGAAGACTCGGCTGGAAAGTCAAACACTATCACAGAAGAAGCCAGTTCCATAATGCTCCTACAAAAACCATACCAACACAGTTATGGGGAGTCAAAATCTACCTTTGTAGGACTAAGACATCTGTAAGGGATCCTTATGGAAAAGGTGCTTAATTAGATATGACCACATGGAATTTCATGGCTCAACGCTTCTAAGAGGACCCCCTCGCCTTTTTGCACAAACGTGCATGTCTTTTTCTCTTTTCAAAACAATGTGTGAACAGACAAAAATACATAAGACAAGTCAGTCCACGGAAGAGCAGCTTGGTTTGCATGTCACGCTGAACCTGGCTATTGAATGAGCCTAGATTCTAGGTTTGTACAAGGCATTGAATTATAAACAAGCTGGTCCCGGGAGGATAACACGCCCTGCCGGCACCGGGCCATTTGCCTGGAGGGTTTGTGGTTTTCCTGCGGGATTGCCCTGAAGGTAGTAAAGGGAACTTTGGTGTTGTGCCAACCGATTGCATGAACTTAGGACAACGTCACAGTGGGCGAGTACCCAAAATTTTCTTTTCTTTTATAAGCCCAGCGTTTGTGTGTAATTGGATGTGCCCCAGTGTTCGGTTGTAAGTGATATATGTGTGTAGCGAGTCTGTGAGTGAGAGACCATAAGCCGAACCTGGGAATGTGTGTTTTATCCCTTTTATAAAACCCGACTGCAGACCAAGGCTGTGTGTCGAACTGGTTCAAGACGCCCCCGGGCCTCTGCTAGCTCTTGTTGGGTGATGACCAGAGCAACCCGGATAGCAAGTGGGACCAGGGCGATCCGCGTTCCCCGGCCAGGTTGTGCTTGTATAGGTAGCTGAGGCTACGGTTGTGTTTGAATGAGTGGCTGATACTATAACTGGGCGATTACCGCTTGTGTGCTAGGAATTGCAAAATTGCTAGAAAACTGTAAAGTTGATAAGTGATCAGGAGTTTTGAAGCGCACAGAGGGTCGGTACTCTAATAGGGAGTCTCTGGGTGTTTGGACACACCCCAAATCCGACGGGCACCGGTGCCACGCTTAGGGACACGAGAGGGTATGGGGAATACTAAGTCAACAGTACCCTCACCTTCCCCTTTGGGAAGATTGTTACAGGCTTGGGATAAGGAGATTTTGCCCACCCAGCCGGTTCAGTGAACACACCCATTGGTTCTAGAGCAATGATTAAGTCTAAGATCAAACAAAAACAGTTTTTCCAGTGTGTAAAACACACAGAATAATGTCATACTGCATACATGGTAGAAACATTGATACCTGCTGTACGCATGCTGATCTAACAGTCCCTGATAAAGTAATTCATTTACCCCAATCCTGCTCCAATCTTTGTCTCAAGACGCTGGAAACTAGGAAGAAAATGTACAAAGAATTGGAGAACCAATTCTCCATATTTATAATCCTCCATATTATGGGATGGAAAAGAAGAACTGGGGCTTTGTTTTGCATCATCCTCTGCTGAATTCACCTGTGGATATGTACAGGATGGGGTAGAAGCATTGAGAATGGGAGTAAAAGCTGAGATAAGAGGAACAGAGAATTAATGTGAATTAGTACAGTATCTAAGAATAAGGCTTAAGGATAGTTATTAAAAAGCTCATCTAAAACCCAAAGGTTGCATTCCACAAAGGACAGTCAAAAAACTCCAGTGTGAATAGTATCAATAAACAGATCCTATATAGCAGTGTTTCTCAACCTTGGCAGCTTGAAGATGGGTGGACTTCAACTCCCAGAATTCCCAGCCAGCAAGGCTGGCTGGGGAATTCTGGGAGTTGAAGTCCACCCATCTTCAAGTTGCCAAGGTTGAGAAACACTGCTATATAGGTTTTTAAAATAAGCCAGGGAGATTCCTAGTGGTTATGTGAACACATCCATGTAGCTTTCTATGGTAACAACAAGGCCGGTTTACCGTTGCTTGCTTCTGAGGTTCTTTATGGACATCCTGGTCAACCCTACAGCCCTGGTATCTGGTTGCTCAGCCCTTCTTAACTTTTCTCAAGATAAGCTTGATTCGGTTAGTAGCCTCTGAACTGGATTAAGTTAGTAGTAACTCTGAATAAACGGGATCAAAATTCTCTGTTGAATGGGAATGTTGATGGCAGTCTTTGAAATCCTGGACAAGGGCACCCCCTGGTGGACACAGGGTGCTATTACACCATGTTTGGAGCTTCTTAGCCTTAAGGACAACTACAACTGAGAGGGCAACCCCCCCCATCTACTTTCCTCCAGCCCAAGACAAGATCCCCTTTGGGTATGGATTAGGATAGTCCAGCACAGGTGACAAGAGGGGGAGTCCAAAAAGTCAAGATGGTGGCTGTGAATGGGCAAAAAAAAACCCACCCCCTTTTTTACATGTGTCATGAGTGCAATGCACATAAAAATGGGGTGCCAGTGGATATGGTCAAAAAAGTCAAGATGGTGTTTGTGACAGGGTGATTAAAGCTCCATCTGCATTTTATATGCATCATACAACAGGTGGAGCTTTGCAGGCCCCACTGTGGCCACCATCTCTTCCCCCTCTATGGATATACTGTAGAATATTGTCACTTGTGTGGTGTAGTGAGTTGGGGGACCCCAATCTGTCTAGTTATTCAAGTTTGTCTGTATTGTGCCAATCCAGCCAATCAATTAATTCAGCAAAGAGGTTAAGTATGTTGTGTGAATGTAGCCAGTGTGTTAGGTGTGATCCCAGCCAGCAAGATCAATGCACTTGAAGGAAACCAGGTTGGGGCAGAGTAAATTAAATTTTTGGCCTAGCCATTTGCCACCAGGGGGCAATCTTGCCTCATGATTCATCCCTGATCGAGAAACAGCGGGAAAGTTGAAGTGTTCAGATTCAGTGATTCTGTGGAAACTTCGAAGTTCAGATCCTTACCTGGCACTCAGATCTGCTCACCTGAATTCCTGCTTGAGATATGTGGGTCCCTCTCTCTCCTTCCATTAGATCTGATCAAAGGAAGCCACACTGGCTTTGGATCCAACCTGCAGGATTTCATGGAGAAAACACATTTGTCTTGTCATTCCAGCAAATTCCTACTGATAACAAGCAAGCTTTACTTTATTTCCCCCGACTGAGTTAAGTTTCCCACCATCAACCTTTTCAGCTGTCCTCCACACCCACTGAAAATAAGATTATTCTTTGGGGTTATAAAATTGGTGGGCTGTATAACTTTTGGGTGCAGGCAGGCCTATGATTAAATATGTGGTGGCTCAGGTTTCTCTTCTGATCAACCCCTTTTCTGTCCCCCTTCCTAAAAAAGAATCTGTGCCACTATTATAAGGAGCAAAGTAGTCCCCTTGGCAACAGCATTCTTTCATGACAAACAGCACCCATTGTAATATAGGATGGGGGCAGACCTGGCTTGTCAGGAGCATGTGTGACAGGGATCTGGGATGCCCTGGTTGACCACAAGTTAAACTTCAGCCAGCAGTGTGATCCAGCTGCTAAAAAAGCAAATGCTGTCATGAGGTGCATGAACAAAGGGCATACAATCCAGATTACAGGAAGTCATTGTTCTACCCCAAATTGGAGTTCTGTGCCCAGTTTGGGGCACCAGAGTTCAAAAAGGACAGTGACAAATTGGACCACGTTCAGAAGAAGGCTACCAAGATGGTGAGGCGTCTGGAAACTAAGCCCTATGAGGATCGATCTCATTTAGCCTACAGAACAGATGGTTAAGGAAAGAGATGACAGCCATCTTCAAATATCTGAACAACTGTTACACAGAAGAAGGAGTGGACTTCTTCTGTCTGGCCACAGAGGGCAGGACCAGAATTGGTGAGTTACAATTAGAAGGAAGGAGTTTTAGGCTGGGCATCAGAAGGAAAGTCTTGGCTGTACAGACTATCAGCCAGTGGAACAGGCGACCACATGAGGTGTTAAGTTCCCCTTTACTAAAGATCTAGTCTAGTGCATCTTGCCCTAAGTAGAATGTTAAACTAGATATTGATTTTTTTTTAATAATGTGCCATCAAGTCAGTGTCAACTCTCAGTGTTCACATAGATTTTCTCCATAACGTTCTGTCCCTAACCTGGTCTTCCAATGGTGCACCTGTTGCCACTGTAACTAAGTCCATCCACCTTGCTGTTGGTCATCCTCTTCTCTTTTCTTCCACCTTTCCCACCATTATGTACTTTTGAAAAGAGCTGGATCTTCACATAATCTGTCCGAAGTAGGATAATTTGAGCCTGGTCATTTGGGTCTCGAGTGAGTAAGAGTATTCAGGCTCAAATTATCCTACTTCGGACACATTATGCAAAGATCCAGCTTTTTTCAAAAGTACATAATGGTGGGAAGGTTTGGTTTGTTCTTGGATCTATCAGTTTGTTTTCTTGGCTGTCCATGGTATTCTCAGGAGTCTTCCTCAACACCAAAGTTCAACAGCGTCAATACTCTTCCTATCCTGCTTCTTCAAAATCCAACTTTCACTTCCATAGTGTCACAGGGAACACCATGGCTTGCATGGTCCTGATCTTCATAGGTGTAGACATATCATGACATTTGAATATCTTTTCTAAGATCTTCATGGCTGCTCTACCAAGTGCTCATCTGTAGCATATTTCTTGATGAACCAGATATGATCTCTTCCAATTCATAAGAACATAAGAACAGAAGCCGTGCCCTGCTGGATTGGCCCCCTGGCCCATCTAGTCCAGCAGCCTGTTCTCCTAGCAGCCAACCAACTGCCCAAGGAAGCCCACTGGTCTCCCAGCAGATGGTCTTCAGGGGTAGTCCCACTTGCACCATGGCTAATAACCATGGATCCCCAGGACTCCCATGAACTGGTCCAATCCTTTTTTGAAATAAATGATTCTATAACCTTCTATAACACTATATCTCTCTTGGCAACCTGTCCAACCTGATTTTATTTTTTCAGAGTCACTTTAATTCAAAAGATGGAACAATGCATATGGCATTCGGGAAGGTGGTTAAAATACTGCTCTCCCATGGAGCCTTCCAGGAATAAATGCTATGCCATGCTGTGGCGGAATCACCCAGCAGTTGTATGGCAATTATCCTGCCCATGTTTTCTTATTTGTTTTGCTTGACAACAGGTTGTTAGTGTATTGTACTGGTGTGTGAGACACCTAGAGTCAATTGACTAAGGAGGCAAACAAGTCTCAGTGATTCAAACAATCTCTTTAAGCTACGTCCCTTAAAGGTTCAGAAAACTCCTCAAGGAAGTAGACTAAATCACTGTCATTCTCTTAAACTAGAGAGACAGTCTGGTGTAGTGGTTAAGGCACCAGGCTAGAAACCCAGAAACGATGAGTTCTAATCCTGCCTTAGGCATGAAGCCAGCTGGTTGACATAGGACCAGTCCCTCTCTCTCAGCCCGAAGAAGACGTCGGTGACAAGCCACTTCTGAAAATCATGTCAAGAAAACTGCAGGGACTTGAAGGCACAACATTCAATATTTCTCTAGCTCTTTGCCTCTGTTTCAAGCTTGGAGGCAAATTCTGCCTTGTTGCTAATTGTACAAGCAGCATTTAAATGCCGTTGGAATGACAGGAAGAAGATGTGCCATTCTTGCACCACTGACTCCGCAGCCATTGAGTGCCAGTTTGTTTTCCTCTCCAGCTCAGATGATGTTTTATGAAACACAAACTGTCGGATACAAGGCAGTTTTCAGGACTCCTTGATAGCACCAGCAGATGCTCGAGCAATGAGGAATTATGGAGTGTCGGGGCCCAGCCATGTAGCAATTGCTCTCCAGCTCAGAGAATTGATGCCACATTACTTTGGGCATCATTGCTGCTGAGAACCTTGGGGGCCTTCCTGCGGTGGGCAGGGCAGTGGGTCCCGCTACACAGGGTTTACTGTGAGCCCAGAAGAGGATGCTAAACATCTAACACCTGGACTGAATTATGGAGGTCGTCATCAGCAGAGCAAGTTAAAAGATGGTGACATCCTTGGTCGAAAAACCCAATATGGATGGTCTGCCACGGCTAAGCAATGTGGTTCAATGTGGAGCCACCTTTCCAGATTGTCTTCTAGCAAATGAGTGGGATTTGGGATTGGACATAGTTGCCATGGGAGCCCTTGGGTGACAGCCACTCTGGTCTGCTTCCAAAATCCCCCGTGGGCCTCCAACCATCAGCCCTTTGAAGTAGGCCAGGTCCAGAAACAGCTACGGCAGGGATTTGTCTGTTGTGATAAGGTAGAATAACAGAAGGTCAGAAGCCTGCCCAAATTTCTCTCTGTCTCAGTTTATGCTAAACGAAATCGAGGTGGGGTTATCCTGAGTTTCTTTCTCACACTTTCCTCTATTTCAGGTCTGTGTAATTTCTCAAAGCCCCCCCTTAATAGCTCTCTCATACCTTTCCCAGAGTTAGCCCTACATTCCATTACACCAACCCCCAAACTGTTATGCTAGATTTCTCTACTGCCAGATGTGCAACATCAGGGCTACATCTGTCCTCTTACCTAGCTCTTTCAGGGGCAAGCAAGTCAGGTAGTGGGCTGATTGACCACAATATTTCAAATCTAAGAGGATGCCTGTTTTTCATGAAGGCATATCATTGCCCTCCAAGACCAGCTGCTGAAAAAGAAGTTATTTAGTCCAGTGCCTCAAATGTCAAAGCTATGCAGGGGGATCCACAGAAATTGACCAGATTCCACTCTCAGCAGGGAAGTTCATACACTATCGGGTGCTTACAACAAAGCTCTCAGAAATTCAGATTAACCTACCTCTAGAAAGCATAAGTCACAATAATAATAAATCAGTGCACCATATCACAAGGCTAATGACCTTGGCGCTGAACGTTTTCAACGCAGCTGGGCTATGGTTATTGCCACTACAAAATGCAAAATTGCACACGAAAGTTTATGAGCGTGAGTAGTGACTTCCCTCGGCTAGTAATTATGGGTCACTGAAGCTTGGAAGAATGTGCCCAAATATTTAAAAATCTTAAAGATGTTAATTTTCCAAGAGTAGCGTGACTACTTTAGTTCTTAGGTAGTGGATCATCAGCTGCTGTAATAATGGATAAGAATATAGAGTATAGTATATGTGTGTGTATAACTTTTTTCAGAACTTGAACCAGCAGATATAAAAATTTAAAAAGAAGGATGCAGAACAAAATGTACTTCACCCCTTTGTGGAAGTAGATCATTCATTTATTTGTTGAGGACGCTATCCTATTCCTGAAATGCAACTGCATTATGCTGTTTTTGCATAATTTTGTAGTCAACAGCAAAAGGTAATCACTGGTTAATGGAAGCAGCAGTCTGGCTGTAGGGATCAGATTAAAGACTATCTTTAAGTCAATCAAAGCAACGGAGAGGATCCCAGGTGGATCATTCATGCATTTTTCTAGTAGATGGTGAAGGATAAGACTTTAATCACATACCAACTGCCTTTCTCTGAAATTGTCTTCTTGTTTCACCAGGAATCTGTGAGTTTTCTCTGGAGTCCCTTAGCATGCATCTTGCTTATTAGATTCAAGAGGCTGATGGGGCGAAAACTTAGCTGGATCCTTCCTATATCTCTTTCCATGTAGTATTAGAATTACAGTTGGGAATGAGATTCCCCACAAAATATCAACATGGTAGAATTCTTTTATTGTTGTTGTTTAGGCAAGCTTCTGCTCATTTCCTTAGTGGGTGTTTGTCTTGTCAACAGAACTTTACAGACTTTTCTTTCCAAGGACAATTCCTCCCAAATGATGTGAAGTGGAGAATCTATATTTTCTAAAACCTTCCACTAAACTGGCCCTAGCATCAGTACATTTACAAACAAATGATGGCTTGGAGCAGTGTTTCTCAACCTTGGCAACTTTAAGATGTGTGGACTTCAACTTCCAGAATTCCCCAGCCAGCCATGCTTTCTCTTTTGGTGAGGTATGTTCTTTTCAAATAAGTTGTAGCCTACAGATGAACATAGGCCTCCTTCTGATGGGTTGAGTGAGTTAAAACCGGGCACCATGGATGCGCAGCCTCAGCTGGGATGCCTCAGCTCCATCTTTCACTGCCTACCTCAACAGAAGAAGCTAGCACATTGGGTGATTGTACATTTATTAAAGCTACTTGTCCATCCAATGAAGCAGACATGGATTGAGGCTTGCCGTTTGGAGTCCAACACTATACCCAAAGAGGTGTTGAAAGACATCTCATGTTCTTACCAATGACATTGTCTGGTAAGGTCTCTTTAGAACTGGTGCCCCAATAGAATCTGACATCCTGTTCCTAGAAGACACTTGGGAACGAAAGTCTCTTGAGCTTCAAGGTTTTGTACTGAACCAGTTGTGGGCAACTCAAGCCTAAAAGGAAGACACCCCAAGATAGTCCAAACAGTGTCATCTTCTTGCACCGTGTATAAAGAAAGCAAATGTCTGCACAGAAATTCATGAATCAGAGCATGGAAATCCTGTGGAAAGCATTGGGTAAGAATAAAATGGGAGAGAAACAGAAGTGATAGCATCATGGAAATTTATTATACTGTTGCTTCTCTGGACAGCAAAAGACCGGGATGCAGACTTTCTGTGCAGATGAACTAGCTTTTAAAAAAGGCAAGAGATAAGTGCTTAGGGGAGATTGTCATCTGCTGGAAGTCAGACTCTGCTCTGAGTCAGAGATGCAGCGAATTCCTGCCCTTTTCTTGCTGACAGCTTCATTGGTCAGAAGATGGAAGAAAAAATGAGGGATTCTGCTGAATCCTTACCAGTAGGGAGGTACTGGTTGAAAAAGAGAAGGTAAGTTTGGAAGAAAATGACCATGCGATCCTTGAATTCATAATATCAAGAGGAGAAAGAGGAAGAGAGGAGAGGCAGATTGTACCCTGCGTTTCAGAAGGATAGATTTCAATGAACTCAGACAAAAGATAAGTTAAATCCAATGATTTAAAACCATGAATGAGAAGTTTGTCTGGGAAGAAGAGGTTTGTGCCAAACAATATACAAAAGATGCCATTCCACGTTGTAGGAACAAGGGCAGATCCCTAGAAAAATGGGTGTGGATAGAGCTTTCTAAAATCCTGGAAAGAAAAAGGGACATATATAGGAAATAGGAGTCCACAAAACCCCCAAAATATCCAGGTTGTAAGGATTGTGTGAAGAGGGCTAAAACGGAGGCTTGCAAGAAATACTCAAAATGACCCCCCCAAAAAAGGGGGGTTCAGAAACAAAAGGAAAGACAAGAAGCTGCAAATCTTTTGCAAAGAGAAATGTTGAACTGGGAATTTGTGATGATGAGGAAGCAGAACATTTTGCTTCGTATTTTAATGTCTGTCCTCTCAGAAGGGAAAGGAAAACCTAGCTTGCCATCCTGTGCCACTAGTAGAAACAGGGAGCTGCAAATGCTATTTTGGGATGGATTAAGAGTCCATGGGAATTGGGCAGCTGATAAACTGTTGTTGTTGCTATTATATTATTATTATTATTATTATTAATAATAATAATAATAATGCAAATAGAAGTAGAATGACTGTGGCAAAAGAAAGCAAAGATAGTACCTATTACTCCTGGTGCAATCCCAAAACATCTGGAGCACCCCTTGAAGACCGTCGGCATTGACAAAATCTCCATCCGTCCATTGCAAAAGGCAGCTTTACTCGGAGCAGCTTCCATCCTGCAACGATGCCTTGAACACCATCAAACAGCAACGTCTGCCTATCCCAGGTCCTTGGGAAGGACTCAATAGGTGGACAAAAATGCCAAATTCAGTCTAAACATCTGGCGACCAGCCAGAATAATAATATAGAGTCCAGACTGTGGGAAGTAAATGTTCCGCCCTCTCCTCTGCCCTGCTGAGACCCCTTTTGGAGCATTCAGTCCAGTTCTGGGCACTCCTGGCTAAAAAGGACATTGACAAACTGGAGCAAGTTCAGAGAAGGACTACTAAGGTGGTGAGGAGATATCCTGTGAGGAATGGTTGAAGGAACTGCAGAAGAGAAGAGTGAGGGGAGACATGGTAGCACTGTTCACCTATCGAAAAGGTTGTCAGATAGAAAGGTCATATACTTGTTGTCTGTCACCCTGGAGGACAGGACCAGAACTAGTGGGTTGAAACTAGGGGGAAGTAGCTTCAGGTTAGTTATTAGGAGGAACATCTTGTTGTTAAGAGCTGTCAATCACTGGAACAGGCTACCTCATGAGGCGATATTTCCCCTTCCTTAGAAGTCTTCAAACCAAGGCTGGATGGCTCTCAATCTGAAGTGGTTTACAAGGTCCTGGATGAAGCAGGGGGTTGCACCAGAGAAACTTTGTGGTCCCTTCAAACACTCCGGAGTCTATGAATGCAAATGAGGAAAAAATTCCCAGGTATGCTTTGTAGTTGCTATATATGGTGTATGTATAAGGCACATCCATGCACACCCACACTCACACACACAGGGATCCTATAATGGTCTGTGAGAATGACCTTGGGAGACAGAAGGGACAGCTGCAGATAGGACAACCGGCATGTAAAAGGTATCTTAACCCACAGAAGGGGGGAATGGCATGAGAAATCTTTCAGAAGGGACCATCCCTAGTTTTCCAGACAGTGAAAGGAAAGGAGGGGAGAAATACCGTACTTTTAGTCTTGCAAGATTCTGTTAATGTAACCTTACAATAAAGGGAGAGCTAGTACTCCTGGTTGTGCTTCTTGTCTAAACTATCTCGCAGGGCCAACAGATCCACAGATAGATATATAGCGACTGGTCTTCTACCTTGCGCTGCCATGAGACAAAACCACTGTTTCCCCCAGTTTACATGAATGTCAAGGATCTGGCCAGGGCCAAGCCTGATAAACATAATTAGCAATGATGCCACGTTCAGTCAACTAGCAAACGAATAGGGCCATGTGGATTGCTGACATTTGGTAGCACAGCAATATAAGCCACCTCACAGAAGAGTGTTGCTCTGCCTTGATGTAGTGACACTTCTTACAATAACCCATTACTTCATTTTGACAAAGAGGGAAAATCAGCTCTTCACGGAAGAGAAGTGGGATGGGACTCTGAAGGAGATTTTCGCTCGGATAGAGAACGAAGCAAAGTGCTTTTTCCAAAAGTTGCTCAACCCTACCAGTCTCTCAGCCCAATTTTCACTGGGATTTGAGATCTGGTTGGATTTCTGGAGTTTTGAATCCGCAGAAATTGGCTCTGCTTGGCTGGTTGATGAGTTCTGTTTAGGAGATTTGGAGTGTGCAGTCAAAGGGAAGCTGGACTCTGTGTTCACGTCGGCAGCTCCTTTTTCATAGGGGATTTGGAAACATTTCTTTGGCTAGGCAGAAGATTCCGGAATCCAAAATTGCAAAAATGGTTCAGTAAATAGACTGTGCAGCTGATGTCTTTCCCATTAGATGGGAGTTTAGATGTGATACTGCAGGAAGAAGAGAGATCCATCCACCGGAGCAGCACAACAGGGTACTGAGGCACCAAAAAATTAAAAATTGAGGCATCTATCTAGAGTATGTTAGAAATGAAAACAAGGAGAGCAGACACCATATAAAACAAATCTATTTGGAATGGTGCAGTTGGGTCAAAGCAACGAGAACACCAAGTTCTCTTTAAAGTCCCAGATGCCAAATATATATATATATATATACACATGTGATTTATTTGTTCACAGAGGTTTTTTTACCAGCATGTTAAAAATAAAGGGAAAGAAACATTCCTGGCCTTCAGAATCATATTAAGCCTCTTATTCACAGGCAATCTGAGGACAGAGTCTTCCTAAGTGGGCCATATGAGAGATCACCTCTGTCTCAAGTTCAAATGAGAATCATTCCATCTTTGCAAACAGGAACGCTGGAGGGAAGCAACCGAGGAGTCATTTCCAACCACAAGCAAGCCCCTTTTATCCTCGGTGAAAAACAAAGGGAAATCAGTAATCATGGGCTCCTTCTCTCGCACCCAGCAAAGCAATGACTACCAAGAGTCATTTGACTGTGGTGGGAAGTCAGATAAAGTAATAAAGAGATACAGGCATCTCCTTTAACGTTCTAACTGCTCTGGTGGAACTAACTTTCTGTGAAATGTTGACCAACTTTGATTGTTATGAAGGAAAAGAAGGATAGAAATATCTGTGATAAGCGGGGGGGGGGGGCGTGTTACCAAAAAAAAAGAAGAAAAGAAACAAAATGCTGGAGGTTTTCAAGAAAAGATTGGACAACCACCTGTCCGAGATAGTATGAAGACTCCTGCCTTGGGCAGGAAGTTGGATTAGAAGACCTCCAAGGTCCCTTCCAACCCTATGATTCTATGATTCTATGTGGATTCTTGGTAGGTAGAAGCTTAGAAACCTATCACATATTAGAGCAGACTGCTTGATCATTTAGCCATTCAGCACTGTACGTAAAAAAGAGGTGGAGCTCTGAAGGTATTGCTGTGTCCCCATCTTGTCTTTTCTGACCCTCTCTCCCAACAGATGCCCTTGCAAGGCTGAATGAGATAGTAGGTAAAGTGTAAAGTAAGCCAGGTACAACAGTCAACGTGCTAATGAAAACAGGAGGGGAAGACACAGAAGGTGATTGTGTTTATGTGCAACCAGACCAATGTTTAAAGATTTAAGACCTTCTGGAGATGCCTTTCTTTATATTCTGTCCATACCCAATATATATTTGGGGAGAACAGGAGAAAGGAACTGCTCGGTGTTTGGAATTAAATATCCCAGCTTCTTCCTGGAAGGCTCTGTCTTCATGCCTCTGTCTATTGCAGTGTTTCTCAACCTTGGCAACTTTAAGATGTGTGGACTTCAACTCCCAGAATTCCCCAGCCAGCCGTGCTGGCTGGGGAATTCTGGGAGTTGAAGTCCATACATCTTAAAGTAGCCAAGGTTGAGAAACACTGCTCTGTTGTCTTAGTATTGGGAGACGGAGATTGATCCTAAACCTGCTACACCCCAGTGGCTTTTTAAAACAGACAGCTTTTCATTTTATCTGTTGTGTCATTGATGTTCCTATCTAATAGCCAACAGAAAAAGGAGTTTGGTTGTAGCAAGGCAACGGCAAAGTGTTTTTGTGGTTACGGGTTGAGCATCCATTAACCCCTCTGCTTTCCTGACCACTTTTCCCTGCTAACACTAATGACCTTCTCCAGGATAGTATATGCTTGCAGCATAGATTCAGCCATCAACAGACACATGGAGATCAGCCACATTTATACACCATTCAAAACAGACAATAAAAAAGCGAAGAAGGAAACAGAAAGACCAGAACACATCCTCTCCAGCAGCCAATCCCAAGATAAGCAGGGATTAACACCAGACAAACAATCAAGCAGAAAACAATACCCTAATGAAGGAATTACCAAGGAGAAAACCACACCCCCACCAACTCTGGCAGAACATGCTACTGTATATAAACAGGGAGCAAGCCCCACACTCACTAGCACCGATGATGTTACCTAGTCTGGTAATGAAATGTCTACAAGGAAACAACCAAGCTCAGAGAGCACCAAGGACTCCCTAGATTCCTTTGTGTTGCAAGAAAAATGTAATTTCTTTTATAATGTCTTCACAATCTCCCCACAAAGGGTAAGAATATATGGCTTCTGAATGAGATGGTAGAGTGGAGACCTATGTTTAAAATGACCTGTTCTGAGCACTCTTTTAATATTCTTCATGAGACCAAAAAGTGCTTTCATTTTCTGAGATTAAAAAAAAAGTAAAAAGAAGATGCTATAACCCAAACTAGTTTCAATGCTTACTGGATTTTATTCGCTTAAATCTGAAATCAAAATGATTAGCTGCCCTCGGCTCTTCAAACGTTCAGAAATTTCAGCCGGAATAGGCAGAAACTCTTGTTTTAAGGGAATATGTCATTAACTTGATTTAATGCTTGCAAAAAATGGGAACAGATTTTGTTTGTTGCGTTCAAAGTCGGCTACAGCGAGGTCGGATAAATCTAGAGTTTACTATAATTTATCCCAGTTTGTTCACTCTGCTCTGACTTTTCATTCATTTCCAGTGTAACTAAAGGTGCTGGTTAACTCGGTGAAAATCATATGCATTTTGAGAAAAAAATATTTCCTAGCATGCACTTAACACCTTGCATTTCTCAATTGAGCAATTTTTTTTCATTCCATTCCCATCAAAAGTACAGACGGTTTACAAACAGAACAAACTCTTCTGTGCAATAGCAGCCAGGAAGCCTAGCTCCCCTAGGCAACAGCTTATCTCCATCTTTAGTAGGTTCTAGGTGAATTCAAACCATTGTTTATTTAACTGATGCATCTTGAACTTTTCTTCATCGTACAGTTGGTTGGCTCTGTTTTAGAGTCTGCTCAGTTTATTCTTAGATTCGTCTAAACTCGAGATCCTAAGACAGAGCAAAATCATTTAGACTGGATTTTCAACTTCCTGAGACAGAAGAGGAAACCCTTCACCCATTATATTTCAGTTCTGGGCTTGAAGAAGCTCCAAGTCATTGGTGAGTTTTAGGACAATGCAGGAACATCAGCGCACCCAATATAACCCCAAAGAAAACTCAGCAGGTTTCTAGAAAACATCATGGTGGGCAGGGGCATGAGTCGATGGACTGTTTTTGAATTGCTACTCTTCCCAAGCTTTGCAGTCTTCGTACTTCTTCCATCAACCTTGAGGCTGCCCTTGGATAGTGTCAATAAAAAGGAAAAAAGTACTTAAAAACTGGGACAGCTACGGAAGAGTTAACCTGAAGTCTTAGCTTGCCTCATTCCTGGGCTGAGGAGGAGATGAAGGCAATGTTATTAGGACCCAACAGAAAAAAGAGGTTGCAAGGATGTCTTTGTGCTACTCTTGGGTGCTCTGGGGGCAAGATCCATGGTTGAGCCCTTTTTCCCTAGTCTCCTCCTTAACAAATATGGGGGCTTATTTTATTTATTCACATTGCTAGTCCACCACCAGTTCTGAAGCCTCTTTAGAGCAGAACATCTGGAGATGCCATGGATTGTTTTCTGATCATCCTGTTCTGCAGATATAGATAAAAAAAAACAAAACAGGAGTGCATCCCGGCATGAAAAATTCAAACTTCACCCGCTTGGAAGGATCTGAGGGGGCAGCAACTGATCAGGAGAAGAGCCTCAGAGTACAGAACTTGATGAAAATGCCAAGCCAGCATGCACTACTCTGAGAACGCCAAGGCTGTGCTTGGCGGTGGGGCCCAGGAGGACAGCCTGCTCTGCCGTTGCCCCTGCCCTCTGGAATATTCTCCCCCAGAGGTGCAGCGGGCCCCTACCCTCCCGGCTTTCCGGAGAGGACAAAAGACTTGGCTCTGCCAGCTTGCATGGGGCAATAAGAGTTTTAATCAACCCTGGGGGTGGCTGGCGCCCTGATGATGCTCCCCAAGCCTAATACTTGCCAATTAGCATCAATTCTTGGAATATATGTATTATTTATTTAGGACTGCTTTCATATTGTATTTTTAATAAATATTATCTTCTTGGTAAACTGCCCAGAGTCGCTTTGTAATAAGATGGGCAGTGACAAATTTGATGTATAAATATACATAAATAGATAAATTTAGGAAGGGAACTGAAAGTAGAACTAGCAATGCAATAATGCCTTTTTACTAATTGGTGGTAAATAAGAAAGGTGTTGTTGTTTTTTTAGGTGCCTTTGAGTCAGTGTTGACTCCTGGTCACTGCCTGGACACATTTCTGCAGTTTTCTTGGCAAGATTTCAGAAGTGATTTACCCTCGTTTTCTTTTTCTTCCTAGGGCTGAGAGAGATGGACTGGCCCAAGGTCACCCAGCTGGCTTCAGGCCCATGGCAGGACTAGAATTCATGGTCTCGGTTTCTAGCCTGGTGCCTTTACCATGACACCGGACGGGCTCTCTAAGAAAGATGTTACAGAGCTAGAAAAGTTGCCAACAAAGTCAGCCAAAGAGATTACAGGGTTGATGCAGTTCCCACATGAAAACGGTGCTGCTGGCAATTGTGGACACAGTAGACAATGTGGAAGATTTTAAAAGGGGATTGAATAGGTTCATGGAGAATCAAGTGATCAGGGACTAACTCATAGTTATGACCTTCTGAATCTTAGGCAACATAACTTCAGTACATGGTGGCAAGGGACAGTGAAAGGGTCTATCATCCTCTAGCCCAGTGCTTCTCAACCTTGACAACTTTAAGATGTGTGGACTTCAATTCCCAGAATTCTGGGAGTTGAAGTCCACATGTCTTAACGTTGCCAAGGTTGAGAAACACTGATCTAGTCTAACCCATTATATTTCCACCTCAAATTTTGAAAACCAGTGTCACTGTATTCAGGAATTACAAATACTTCCTTTCCTTCTGTTGATGAAGATTCTCAGTCATCCAGGTGGAATTGTCTGGAGGTTGAGTCATGGCAACTGGACTTGTCTGGAGCACACATCCTCCCCCCAACCTATCTGTACAAGTGAACCGTCCGGGTTCATCAAAAACAGGGCTGTCTCATTACAAACTGGACCCCAAAATGAGAAAGGGACGGATACGTATAAAAATGAAAATAAATCAGCTGTCAAAAGATAATGGCTTGAAGACCTCTGCATGGACTTCTCTAAAAGGTTAAATTTCTAGCTTCCATACGAATTGGATCCCATTCTGCTGAAAAAGAAAAAAAGTTCGAGCTGTTTGTGGTTTGCTACGCTATCTGGAAGAAGGACAATATTCTGTTTTTTGAAATCATGTTCCAGATAGGAACCAAAAGTGTTATTCCTGCAGAAATATAGAGCCACTAATATTTCTGCAGCTCCTGGATAGGTCTGCCAGTTTGAATAAGCAATCTGTTTATATACACCCTACTTATGATATCACTTACAATGCAACATTTAGGATGTTTATGACCCCCAGAGCTGAAAGACAGAGGACCAGTTTTATTTCATATAAACAGTGGGGAAAAAATAAAATAAAATAAGAACTCCTCTGCCCATTCCAGGTCACACACACACCTTCCAATTCTATTTTCATGCTATTTATTCATTGAGCAATTTTGTTATTATTCACCAGGAGGCAGAAGAAGATCAAGATTAATAATATAACACTTCTTAAGTTCAACCCCTTTTCTTCTATTCCTTTCTGGTAACATACATTAGGCATTGGAGCAAAGAAAAATTACCTGAAAATAACTTAAAGCAATGCAAACACACCAGGAATGCTGAAATGCATAGAGAATAATGTACAATCAAACTCCTTTCAAAGTTAAATGCAATGCAGCCGCCGCCGTACATTTCTTCTGGAACACGGAGCAAAAAAGTTTACAAGAGGTGTGAATAGGCCCAACATGGCTAGGAATCCTGGGTTTTACTTTAAGCAGCTCTGCATTCCAACATCTTCCTGAAACTTTTCTGAAAACTGTCATCTAGGAAGGCATACAAGAAAGGATTCAAGCAAGAATTGGCATAGCTCAGGCTGGTGATGAAGTAGGAAATGCCAATGACCACAGGGGTCTGCGGCAAGTCTGTGGTCAAAGCCACAATGGTGGCCAGGTGGAACGGTGTCCAGCAGAAGAGGCACACAGCTAGAACAATGAAGACCATAATGGTAACTTTTTTTTTAGCTTTGTCCAGAGCTTTGGCATTTGAGTTCAAACTCATGTTCCTCAATTTGTACAACATCATGGTGTAAAGGACGCAAATAGTGGAGACTGGAATCGCGAAGGCCAGTATGAGAGTGTAGATCCTACTGGCTTTGAACCAGAATCTTTCTGGTCTGGGGAAATTGAGCCCGCAGCTTGTGATGTTCAAGTCATCTTTGTAGACGTTGGCAAAGACAAAGAAAGGAGACACAATAAGAGTGACTAGGATCCAAACACCGAAGCTGATGATACGGGCTGCCCGGTAGGTACGGTGAGGCATTCTCTTGGACCGGACAGTAGAGAGGACCACCAAGTATCTATCAATGCTCATCACAGTGAGGAAATAAATGCTGGAGAAAATATTGTAATGGTCAATGGACAGGATGATTTTGCAGAGAATCTCCCCAAAGGGCCAGTAGTGCAAGAGATGTTCTGCAATGTTGATGGGCAAGACCAGCGTGAAGAGGTCATCTGCAATGGCTAAGTTCAGGATGAACATGTTGGTGACCGTCTTCATTTTGGGAGCTTTCAGGATCACGTAAATGACAGCTGTATTCCCTGTTAGCCCCACAGCACAGATCACGGAGTAGATCACCGGGAGGACCACGTAGAAATCTGGGGACTGTTCATGGGACGTGAAGTTGACACGGGTACCATTTTCAATGCAGCAGGCATGTCCAGGTCCGACGCTGGTGTTCCCAAACTCTCTACTCTCAGAGGCATTTGCCATGTCTGAGCATTCAGCGGGCAGGTGGTCCTTCAAATTATATGACCAGTGGGGAAAGGCTCAGTCATTTTCCAGAAAGAGATATAAAGTCCTTGTGAAACTTCTTGGTTCAGTTCGAGTTAAAAAAAACACAACACGTGAGATGATTGGAACAAAACAGGACAAGACATTAAAGGAAAAACAACGGTCAGGGTTACAAATGCTGCATTTCTTGGACCGCAATATGATGATCTAGCTGACCGATTCAAACAGCTTTCCTGGCTTGGAAGGAAAGTTGATTCACTCCTTGGACCATGCCGGTCTCCTCCATCCCCCCTTTTCTGCACCAGAAATAGAAATGTAAGCAGCCGCCCCTTTTCACTTCTTTCCGTACAGTCACAGCATCTGCCCCCCTCCCCGCGTCCCACATGCAAACAACAGAGAGCGAGCCAGTTTTTATTTCAGCCAAGACTTCAATCTCTCCTGGGGGACCCAGCCATTTCCTAAAACCCTGCAGAAAAAGAGAGGGAAGAGAAAAGACAGAATCAGACAAGCTTCTTACCATCCCCAGTGGGGCTTAACCCCCCCCCCCAAAAACCCACATCTTCTGCTCTGTTTGGACAGCCAGGACAGAAAAAATGCAAGCCCCTCCGCGCTACACAATCTGTGCAGCATCGCGAAGCCAAGTGGTGAGATGAAAAGAGAGGGTACTTTCTCTCTCTCCCCCCCCACCTTTCTGCCTTACCTATTGTTGAGTTTTCATGGCACTTCTTCCCAGCTGAGCAAAATTCCTCAACTGGGCAATGTGGAGGAGCACGGACCAACCCTTCCCCATCCCCCCAAGACTCCTGCATCCAAGCAGGAGAAGGATCACTTCAATACAGAGAACTACAGTAGATGGGAGATGTTGGGGAGCTGAGTTTTCCTTCCCTCTTCCATTTTCAGGGCTGCAGAACCCAAAGCGTGTCCAGATCAGCTGCTACTGCAGGAGTTGAGTCTCGTCCTAAATCCCCTAGTTCTGCGTGGGTCTCTTACCCCATCAAGCTGGTCTGGCTTTCGTTTTTGGCTCCAACCTCTAGTGCCCGACACTCTGTGCTGCTCAGCCTCTTCTGTCGGAAAAGGCAGGGGAAGAGCCTTTGCTTGGCTGACGTTGCACATTCCTGCTAGACATAGATGCCTCGGTGGGTGCAGGAGAAATAATCCCAATTAACTTGGGTCTTCCTGGAAGACAATGATGTCTATTCCCTTAGGGTGGCTTGTGGAACAGGGCAAGCCATCAAGTCTTCCCGCTTACGATTTTATTTGAGCAAAGAGAACTTGGGGCTGGTTTTTCAGAAACCAGGATTGATGAAGCATGGCCAGAATAAAACATGGGACAGCTCTTGCCCCCCTTTTAAAAAGTTGCACCTAGTTGCGAGGTCATCATCCTCATCATCGCCGTGAAAGAATAAACCGATACAGCGAACAAAGAATCCATTTTTGACAGGTGTTCCTTGGAAATTCAAGCGTCAGCCAGGAATCTAGAAATTATTCACATGAAGGCATCCAGCAAGTGCCAAGCAAGGCATTTTGTCCTTCTGTTTTCTTGTTGTGTAAATCGGCGCTCAATATAGCCAAAACATTTAGTTCTTGTAAATTTGTTTAATCGGTTTGTTAGGCTGCTTAATGCACCAGTAATTTTAAGGATCGCTTCGCAAGATCTTTTCCATAACCTACCTATTTCAATGGTTAGAACTCTGTATTTTTACATTTCCCCCCCTAATTTTTTCCCTCAGTTCTGTAGTCCCTGTTGCCATCTCTACAGAAATATTCTTTCTTTTCCATTATTGTTGTTACTATTATTATTACAAGGAAAGAAAACCAGTACAGCTTCACTGACAGTTTTTTAACATTTAATGATAGGAGTCAAATTTCATTTGAAAATGTACATTTGGATGTTTTTTTCCTCTTTTCTTCTATTAGTGGGTTATATCCAGTTCTGAACTTAGGATCGAAAAGAATGTCTTGGAAAAAATAACTCCATTGCTGGAGGAAAAGTTGCCACAGGCTAGGACCAGAACCCACCATCAGAAATGGAAAAGGTATCAAGAGGCTTTTAAAAGGATCCCCTGGGCCAGGAGTGTCAAAAACATCAAGATGGTAGCTGCAGTCGTATGATTGAAGCTCTGGCCCATTTTTATGTGTGTTGCACAGGAGACGCGTGTTAAACAAGGCTTTGAATGCATGATCCGGGGCACCATCTTGACTTGTTTGAAATGACAGTCACCTCCCTCATGAATGACTTAGCCTGAACCACAAACCTTTAGCCTGGTGTTTCTCAACCTCAACAACTTTAAGATGGGTGGACTTCAATTCCCAGAATCCCCCAGCCAGCATTGCTGGCTGGGGGATTCTGGGAGTTGAAGTCCACCCATCTTAAAATTGCTGAGGTTGAGAAACACTGCTTTAGACTAATGAGAGAAATTGGTTGGGGTAGTGGTTGGAGGGAATTAGGAAAAAGGATAGAAACAGAGAAGGAGATCTAGAACTAAGAATTATAGCTCGAGGGAAGGACAAAAGTAGCTGTAGAAGAGAATAAGAAATGTTAAAGAACTTCAAAAGTGCAACGCAAGAGTAAAGAAATTGTTCAGAGTACCCAGAATAGTTGCTTCCTAGCTGTAAATTGGGAAGCTCGATTAAGTTAGAAAGTAACTAATGGGATGTTAGGATCGAGATAATGTAATAGAAAAATAAAGGGCAAATATCAAAATGTAATTTAGTCATGATCTAAAGCAGTATTTTTCAAACGTGGCAACTTCAAGTTGTGTGGACTTCAACTCCCAGAATTCCCATGGTGCATGCTAGCTTTGGGAATTCTGGGAGTTGAAGTCCACACATTTTAAATTTGCTGAGGTTGAGAAGCACTGAGCTAAGGCCAAGGATATGCATATATTCAGCTGTTCAGCCTAATCTGGTGAAGCTTCTTTTGAGTCAGATTGAATTCTTGGGATCCCATAGATTCAGACTTCTTGGCAGCCATACAGACTAGCCTACTGCCCTGAAATTTCTTAGTGGTCTCCTATCCAGGTCTTAACCTGATTTAACCCTGCTGAACATTTTCAAGATCAGCTAGGGTGAGCCAGGCGTTGCCACCCAGCTGAGCACATTGATTCTTACCACACCATACCATACTAGCCAGAAATATTGTAGTGATTAAAGTCTTGGATTGAGATCAGGCAGATCCGGGTTCCAGTCTCCCCTCCACCATGGAAATCAACTGGGGCCAGTCCCTCCCTCTCAGCCCGAAAGCTAGTCTGACGTGTTGACATCAACATGAAAACCTCAAGCTGCTTAAATGGAGAAATTCTCGTCAACGTCAGAGCAAACTTGAAAACAAAGGGCAAGTAGAAGATTTTTAGAAAAGGGATAAGCCCCCTGGGGAATACATTTGGCCACAACAAATGTAGCTATTAAATCTGCTTTATGGAATATTTTCCCCCTCGAAGTACAGCTTGACCTCATCCCTTTTGACTTTCTGAAAGCCCCTCAAGATCTGGTTGGGCCATCAGGCCTCGGGACCCCAGAGGACGGGTGAAATGTTGAGGTGGTTCCACTGTCATTAACACCTGCTGTTTGCCCAATATTTATTTTTTATTTTTGTTAGTTTTATGTTTTTATAACTTTAAAGCTTTTAATAAGAATAATAACATTAATAATGGTTTTGTAAATATTAATTAATTTTTAGGCTTGTTGTACACTGCCCAGAGTCTTTTTTTCGTGAGGTGGATGGCCAGATCAACTGGACAAATAAATGAAATAAATGAAATAAAATAGAGCCAGTGTGGTCTAGTGGGGAAGGTGTTAGACTGAGAGCAGGAAGACGCAGGTTCTAGTCTTCCCTCAGCCACAATGTCTCAAGAGATGACTTGGGGTCTGTCATTCTGTCCCACCCTAATCTTCCTCACAGGGTTGTTGTTACATTTGCACTGGGGAACCCAGGGACTAGTCCCCTCTCAGACCCAGAACCTTGTCAAATGGACACAGATAGACAGATGGAGAGCTGAGATGAAATGCAGAAAATACAAGCCAGGATCTGCAAAATGGTCTTCAAAACCTTGCTGGCAAGTTCACGAAATAAATAATATGCAGGAAACTTCAAAATACTTAATCACCCACTTCCTTTCCCATCATTTATAATAGTTCTGCAGAACAAAGAATATTAGCATTGCAAGTGGAAGGCAGAGAGCTGACAGTGACATTCATCTAAGGGTTTCTGTCAAAGGGAACAATCAAATTAGGTACATATGTTTCTTCAGCGCTGATCTGCAACCGTTTTCTTTCTTTGCAATGATTCTGAGCAAATCCTTTTCCTTGCCACCAGATAAAGGCAACCATACTTGCTGATGAGGAAAACTGAAAAGCTGTTGTGGGGCAAACCCAGTTACTAGTCGTCATGATCCCATGGACAGGGTATAAGCAATGTCCTTCTGGATGTGGAACACTCAGCACCAAACATCTTGATTCCCTGTAATCTCATTGCACTTTCTTCTCTCCTATTGTAAACAAGAAGTCCCCAGTTTGGTTTGAGGGCAGATGATGTAGCGTTTCCCAGGTTTATTCTTGGAGAATATATCAATAGGAGATCACGAATAACTCTTTGCTCCTATTTTAGTGTGCAGGAAGTGAGATGTTTGGCTTAAGCTGGGGTAGAATGGTAGGAGAAATTTCGTAACAGAAGAGCAATAACAGTGGAATCAATTTCTGGTTTTGTTCAACCAGAAGTTGGATAGATATTTGCTGGGCATGCTTTAATTTTAATTCCTGGACAGAGCACGGGCCTACACCTGAGGACCCAAATGACCCTTCCCAACCCTTATGATGCTCTAATGGTTGGTCCCCAGATTGATCAAGATTCAAGACATTGTAATATAAACTACCAGCTGCCAACTTCTCCATTATCAGAAGACCCGGGTTCATAGGAAGGCTGTTAGAAAGAGACTCATGAAGTTTCTGTCCTGGTGCATTAGGTGATACTTTGCTTCTAAGTGGGAAATAATTAAGTTGGTAGAATTCTTGTAACTCTATCCCACTCTTCTCAATAAATCTTACGAAAGGGAACTCTGAAAAACGTGTTTGGAAAGAATCATTTTTGGCTTTAGGTAGCAGCCCAAATGCCCAACTGGTGACTTATAACATCTTCATAGCATCACCCAGCCATCCCTGAGGAGATAGGAAGCCTGTCCTTATCACTGTTATTAGGGCACAACAATGATTGGGTAACTTTAGAGCAGTATTTTTCAAACTTGGCAACTTTAGATGTGTGGACTTCAACTCCCAGAATTCCCCCAGCCAGCAATGCTGGCTGGGGGAATTCTGCGGGTTGAAGTCCACACATCTTAAAGTTGCCAAGTTTGAAAAATACTGCTCTAGGAGATGCTACAAGATATAGTAGGAAAATGTAGTAAGGTTCTAAGTATTATTCACAAGAAAACAAGGAACAAAGGCATTACTTTTTGCAGAGACTGGATATTTTATTTAGTTCTGTATGTTCAATTGGGTCATCATTATTACATCTTCTTAATACCTCAGATGGATATTAGTTTGAGATGTAACTGTTTTTAAGGACCTAAAAAGGGGGGAATCAATCTGTACACATGAGATGCAAAAGGACTCATTGTTTTTTTAAATCACCATGTTGGGGTGGGCGGTGGGGAATCATGTAGCATGAAATGGGTCTGGAATTCAATCACTGCTAGGCTCAGAATAATACATTTTCTCTGCACAGTTCCTGAAATCCTCTATTGTGGATCAACATATCCCTTGGTTGTAAGCCATATGACCATCTTTTTTTTCTTCTAATGAGACTATTGTGGTGCATGGCATTACTTGGAAACACAAGTTTTTTGTCCCTTGTGTTCAACCTATTCTAAAAGTTATATACATGAAGTTCAATTATGCCATGTCCTAAACACTGCCAAAATTCTGTTCTTTCCATCTGCTTTGAGGGCACCTTTGGACTTAACAAAGTTCCAGCTAATTGCACACTTGTAACTGCCATTTATGTATGTCTGGAAGAGATTGCTCCAATTTCGACGACCCAAATGCCAAGGGATGCATCTTTTAACAAAGCCACTGTTTTACTTGTCCACTTCTCCACTTCTTCCATTTTGCTCAAGGTGGTTTTTAATACTGCTGGTTTGGTTATAAAAACACAGCAGATCAGCACGTAAAAATCTTGAATTTTTTGGTGGTGGATCAGGAAAAAAGAACCAACAACAACCCCCAATCTTCTTAAGAACAAGAATCCGGCAAGGTGGCAAAAGGGGACATCATCATCATCGTCATCATTGTCATCATCGTCATCATCATCTGCATCTCAGCTTCCCAGATTGAGGGTAAATGAATTAAAACATCAGTGTTTAAAAGAACACTGCATAATGGTTTCAGATGGAGTTTGCCAACTTAGCAAAGAAAGATTTGGGATGGCTGAAATCAGAAATTGGAAAAGCAGTATGAGCCATAAATACCATCCCTTACTGATGCTTGTGAAGTTTGAAGAGCTCTGGCCCAGATTGTGAATTCTGCAGAGGAACATCTCATTTCTCAAAGCAAACTGTGCTGGGCTGTCAATTTTTTAATATTCCACATAGTCCAAGTAACCTGGATGATGCTGTGCAGGACATCAATATGCAAAGCTTCCAGATTACTTCCTTCCCATGTTCATTTGGTGGCTGATAAGCATCAAGTCATTTATGAAATCAATGGCCTCAGTAATTTCTCATGTTTCTCTGCTACAGGGATGGGGGAAAAAATCCTGATGTCATTTCAGACACTCCAAGAGTTGGAAATCTTGCAATTCATATTGGTAGCCAATGGTGCATTAAAACTTTTTCTGCCATGTCCATCGATTTTCTCTTTTACATGATTAAAACTGTCCCTCTGCTTGGTTCCTGGCCTCATGCAAACCCATTTCCCCTCATTACAGTTTTTTTCCACCTCCTTTCTTTCTCCAAGGTGCAAAATGGTCATGATGAGAACAGGGAGATTGGGAGACAAGTGGGCGATATTCTGCAACTTGGTTATTAGGCAGAGCTGGAGAGGACTTTCCTGCAAATCCCCAAAGACAATGAATGTAGAAATATATATATATATATCCTGCCACCCCTCCTCCAATTCTCATTAAAAAAAAAAAGAGAATGCATTTTAGGAATTCTTTGGAAAGAAATATTCAGTGAAATTCTGAGGGCTGGAGATGGATCCTTTCTATCTTTTTTTTAATGTCAGGAAGGATGTATGGAAGCCCTGTCATTGTCTAGTCCTCTCCCCAAGGCCTACAGCTCCCTGGCTGAACATGTTCCATGGGGAAGAATGTTGGATTGTAGTTACAGAGGACCCTGGAAGAAACAGATTATTTAGATCCCTTTTAGTTGGGTTTCAGGCCTGGGCACAATATGGACACAGCACTGATTACACCTGTCAATGACCACTGGTGGAACAGATGGGGAAAACACATCTGTCCTGGCCCTCCTTGATCTCTTGGTGGCTTTTGATACCATTGATCCTGGTATCCTTCTGGACTGGCTATGGTGAGTGGGAGGTGGGGGGCATGGGGTTGCAGTTTCTCCTTTCCCCATGGTCTGTTCCAATTGGTGTTGGCAAGGGGGAAAGGTTGATCTGAACCCCCTGATTACTACAGGGCTTTATGCTTTTGCCCTTCTTATTTAATACCTACATGAGGCCCATGGAGGAGATCATCCATCAGTTGGAGGTCAGGCATCATCAATCAGTGGATGACAGCCTGTTGTGTATCTTGACTCTTGGCTGATCAAAAGATGTTTTCAAGGTCTTATCCCAGTGCCTGGAGGTTTTTGGGGTCTCGATGGGGAGGAACCAGCTCAGACTCAACCCTAGTGATGTTGAGTGGCTGTGGGTACTTTGTCTTCCCTGTTCTGAAGACTCTGCACCCTTCATCCTAAATGGGGCCACACTTCTCATTTTGGACTGATGCACAATCTGAAAAACTTCCCAGACTGCAGTTTCTGCTTGCAGAGCAAGTGGCAAGTGGGAGTTGTGGCCAGGTGCAGCTGTTCCTGGACCAGTAGACATTCCTTATGATCTTTCATGTTTCAGTCACTTTGCAGGTAGACTACTGCAATGCACTCTTCATGGGGCTACCCTTGAAGACTACTTGAAAGCTACAGCTAGCCCAGAATGTACCAATAGAAGAGAATATGTGTGGCTCAGGGTTGAACTGTGGAGTCCTTGGGGTTCTCTGAGCTTGGCTGTTTTCTTGCAAACATTTTGTTACCCGGCTAATGAAACATTTGCAAGAAAACAACCAAGCTCAGAGAACCCCAAGAACTCCATAGTCCAGAATGTGGCAGCCTTGCAATACCCATGTAATAACTCTGTTTCATGGGTTGTAGTGGTTATCAGTAAGCTTCTGGGCAAAATTCAAGGTGCTGGTTATTACTGATAAAGCCCCACATAGCCTAGGGTCCAACTATTTGAGAGTCTGCCTTTTTCTGGTACTGTCTGCCCAACTTGTGTGATCAGAGAGAGTTGGCTTGTTTTGAGTCCCATCAATCAAGCAACATCATATAGCTGGATCAAGAAAATGGGTCTTCTCTGTCCCGCATCCACACAACCCCTACCCTACTTGTGTCCAAGTGAGCTTTACTTGAATCGGCTGTTGGGTTAGGGTGCCTGATGGCCCTTTTAGGCTGGGGATGGTGTAGGGAATATGCTTCATTTTTCCCTTGAGGTGTCCATTGTTCTTTTTTATAATGTTTTTCTTCTGTTTAAATTTGTGAAGCTGCCTAGAATTGTTTTGGACTTGGGCAGCCTAGAAATTTAATAAAGAAATAAATCAGATAAATCCCAAAGGAAGACCTCATGATGGACATCCTTCTCATAGGGGTCCTGCCCTTGAGAAAACAATGGAGCATTTCTCCATCCCCTGGAGAAACTTGGAGTACTCCAGACAATTTTGTCTACGTTCACATTCAGGAGAATCTTGAAAGGCTGTGGATACTAGTTTTAGTTGGGTATATCAGAGGAGTAATTCAATGCACATAAACATTCAGGAGAGACTTTTGTCACCTGGAATTTAGTCATATATGTCCCAACATCTAATGAAGCCAACAAAATTAACTTTTAATTGATGCCCTCCCTCTAGGGATTTAGTTGACTGGTTTGTTAGATTTATATTCTGTTTTTCCTTTCCTTTGTTTGGCTCTATGCAATAAACAACAAGAACAACATAGGGTAAAAATGGTCAGGGTTGGGGTTCGATTGTACTCATGTGGAAGAGAGAGGGCCAAGAATTCATTAAAACATCATGGACTAATTTGCCAACATGGTAAGAATCAGGAAACTTTGAAATTATGCATCTTCGTATCTTGTCTGTATTAATACAATACATTTAATCTGGTTATTGAATTAACCCCCTTTTCTGAGTTTGCACAATACATTCATCATAAACTTACTAAATGAACAGCATTCACACAGCACATTTAACCATCAAAATCAAGCCAGAGTAAACAGTAACCAGTCTTTGCCTGTTGTGCAAATATATCTGCTAGATCTTTATTGAATATGGCTAAGCGTATTGTGTGGATACCGCAATAATGGCCTGTATTAATTGGGTTCAGAAAGAAAGATAGATTAGATCAAGACTTCCATCACACTGTTGGAACCATTCAGTTTGGTGGAAGAAAAGTGGGTTTAATAATAATAATAATAATAATAATAATAATAATAATAATAGGCTGATGACCCTGCCTTTCACTGTATCTATCTCACATTGCTCGTGGTCTCCTGCTTTCTGCTCTTCCCTTGAATGCTAATTTTCTCACATTTTCCCCTTAGCTCAAGAAAAGTCCAGAACGATGGACTTACAAGACATGATGAAGGCTAAGAAAAATACATGCCGTAATACTCAGCTCTCAGGTAAATACCATCAAAGGAAATTCTAAACCGTTTGGAGAACAAGGAAGGAAACAGAAGTTTCTTGCAGGGGAAGAGAACACAGGAAATGAGAGAAATGGAATCTGGCACAGCTTCAAGCTTTCAGCAGGAATGCACATGCGTGCGCGCGCACACACACACATACACACACCGCCCCCTGCAAATCTGGGGATTTCGTGGGAAGCATTACCTGTTGAAAGAATGATAATAAGATCATTTAGTCTGCCAGCCCTGGTGCACCAGAAGCTACATAACACTTGCTAATTGGGCAGATTGCCAGCAAGCAAAGCTCTGTACGTAGTTGGGAGCATATTCCGAGGGATGGCTTGGAAGCAGAGATATATCTTGTCTGTTGCTGGTTATACACAAGCCGCCTTTGCATAATTAAGAAGTGAGAGATGCTGGACTTGATAGGCCAGCCTGAGGCAATGTCAAGGAGTCATGTTAATTTGTCCTCAAAGTGATGATCAATAGGCTTTTCAGCTGTTGGCTGACGCACATTTCCAAATCTCAAATTAGCTGTAATCACAGCATAGAGTGGAATACTTTGGGGAGCTCTGTGAAGTCTTCAGGAAATATCTTCCAGGTTGATCAAGGAAATATCTCACCCTTGGATGAAGTGAGCTACATTAGAAGTGAAAGTCTTACTTGGAAAAAGTGCTACCCAACTCTTCCTGATTTATGGCCACCATGGACTAAGCCGTATCAGTCTATGGCAGCCATAAATGTCTACCATAGGATACAGAATTTATATTATGCCACTTGAAGGCCAGATCAAACCACAATACTGGGTAGTCCTAGGTGCCTGTATTTCAACAGTAAAGTGCCATGCAAGTTCAAAAGGATGGTGTTCACCCTGCAATGTGGTGACCCACATTTCATGACCGCCCCTCCCCACGCACACTTATGATAATGGTGATTGTATGTAATCAAGCTGTTAATTTATGAACTGCTGTTAGGTAGCACACTTGGTTGGTCAAATTAAAGACCCAGCAGGTGCATTTGTGTTACATAAAGCTCGGTTAGTGTTAACTTTCATGAGGGTCCCCCCCGCAACCCAGTTTTTGGTTAGGTTCCTGCACTGTGCAAGTGTTAACCCATTCTTTAGCTTATTATTCTATGCATTGTGTGAATGAGCCCAGAAAATAGGTTAATTCAGTCCCCAGATTAAGCCTAATGCAGTGTTTCTCAACCTTAGCCAGCTGAAGATGTGTGGACTTCAACTCCCAGAATTCTGGGAGTTGAAGTCCACACATCTCCAAGGGGCCAAGGTTGAGAAACACTGACCTAATATGTAGAATGCAGTCATGGTAAGGACTGGGCAGTTTTTAATCTGTTTCTGCAAGAGTGATGTGATGGAACACACCTGGTCCATGTGATGAGTTTAAGTTGGAAGTTACTCTCCTGAGACTCAATTTGCAAGGAATTGCCTGTTCTCCATGCTGGAACAAACAGAAGGCAATACAGTAGTCCAACAATGCTTCCTACTGTGCTGAACATTTCATCAGCATTATTTCCCAACCAGTCTCTGATTTGATGGGAATTTCATAATATTATTAGGATTAGGGGTGAGATCCTTGCTCCGAACTTGGTTACAAACAGTTGAAAGGGTGTATGTGAACAATCTGCCATTCGTCCTTTTTCCCTTGATTTCAGCCTCCTTCTCTACAAAAAAATCCCAGGAGAAGATACCTAGGGGTTCTCCTCTTGTGTGGCTCTACAGGACATGTAGAGAGCTGCATAAGGATCAACCTTCTATGAAGATTGTGTAGGTCTTCACATTAGAAGAAAAAGAAGGTTCTTGGACCACATGAGAGCATAAATGTAGCTCCTGATGGCCATTCCTTAGATCAAAGGGGTCTTTTCCCATGATTGTTCTACAGCTACAGAGGGAAGATGTGTGATCTCAGGGGGAAAAAAACCCACAACTGTTTGTGCCTATCTGCTTAAGGAGTGGCTGACAGGGTGCTCTTTTCTTGTCTCCACGCCCTCCAAAGCATTTTAGTACCTTCACATCTAAAGCACTGCACAGTCTTACTTTCTATCCCTTGTAACAATAAAGTCAGGTGAATGAATTCTTGGAGGATAGATGTGGGCCTATCAGAGATGTAGTCTTCTTCCATCTATTCTTGAACTTACAACTTGAGATTTTGCATTCTCATCATGGAACTGGCAGTCGCTTGATGATTTTTGGTTGCTCTTGGACTTGCTGGGGCCTTTGATTAAATCCATATGTGTCTTGTGCTTCTAAGGTGCAATAGAACCAAATGGGCTTCTTCTTTGTAGCAGAGACAATGTGGAGCAATTTCAGAAGACTTTTTTTTTTTTTTTTTGCATTGATTGTCATGACCTACTTTGATGTGCACTTAAATTGGCAGAATTTTCTTTTTCCTGAATAACCTTTTAGTTCTCTAAAATAAAACTCAATTGAAAGCATATGTAAGCCTTAGTGCCACTAGGGTTGGGCCATGGGGAATAGGTCTGAAGCTCCAAATTTAGCAATGAACAAGTTTGTTTATTTATCACATTTATAAGGTTGCCCAACTCCATAACAACTCAGGGCAGCATACAATATTAAAAACAATAAAATATTTTTTAAAAAGCCAGAAAAACAAGTGGTTCTTGCTTAATTAGCCCCTGTCCTTCTTCCAGAGATCCTCTGAAGAAATTAATGTGGGTTCTCGGTGTTCTCTGAGCTTGATTGCTTTCCTTCAGGGTATTGTTTCTTCCCTGAGCATTTAATTCCAAATTTCACTCTTCCTTGCACTGATGATGTTACCTAGCCTGGTAATGAAACATCTGCAGGAAAACAATCATGCTCAGAGAACACCAAGAACTGAACAATTCCACCCTCAGCCACATATATTCTTTACTTCTGATAGTGGTCTTCTCCCACCTGTGGTACAGCATGTCACAACCATTCTATGACACCACCAATTTCCTATTTTGTTCCCATGACATTGTCTTCATTTCATCTCCTGCTCTTCAGGACCTTTCTGGTTGCACAATCATGACAGAAGCTTCTCTCTTCTGAGGTTATTTCTATCCCATATATTTTGTTACTTCACATAACTTGGGAGATCCCCAAATGGGTGTGGGAGGAGGAACAAGGAGTCTCTCGGACTAGAAAAGTCCAAGTCCTTCCCATTCATGTTGCACAGTGTCCTACTGCGGATCTTCTTTCCCAGCCCTCCACTCATCTGGCTGTTGGTGTGTTGAAATGGGAAGACATCAAAGCTAGTCAAGAAAGGCAGGATGGAGGCACAGGAGGAGCAAATTCGAGGCCACCCTTGTGGGTGGGCGAAGAACACTTCAATTTAATAAAGGAGTAAGGCCTGCCTCTCATCTTAGTTTTTCGTGGTTCAAACTTTTAAATATTAAAGGAAAGTGAGAAGGAAATGTGATAAAAGGGTGGAGAGAAAAGGAAACAATGTGTAGGTGTACTAGAGGGAGAGATTATGTAAGCAGCAGAAGAGAAGAACTGTGAGAGGAAAGAACCAGAACAGCAGGATGATGGAAAGGAGATTTCCTAGGAAGAACAGGAAAACTTCATCCAGATTTAACACATTCTGGTCATGCAAATATGTTGAGCAAAGAAGGTTCTAATTCAGGAGAATCAGCTAAAAATGCATAACACCAAGATCTTTCTGTAAAGAGGGGGACTGAAGTATCATGCAGAAGGAGGAAAAGCAGCACTTCAGTGAAATACACCAGGTTATAATTTTGACGCAACTGATCCAATCACGTTGCTCTGTAGTGATCTTCTGTAAGAATATTGCACTAAATTAAGTGGCTTGGATAACAGGAACAAAATTATAGCTCAGTAAAGCTTTAAGCATATTGATATAATTCTGCATCTTCCACGGTTCAGAAACCCAGCTATATAACATCGCACGCATTGGCTTTATTTACATAACGCATTTAACTAGATTAATTCCAAACTTAGCATTCGCATTCGCAAAACATGCTCCTGTTGCTTCAGATTTATTCGAGCAAAAGACAGTTGGATTGTTAGCTGAGAATTAAATGTATTGTGGGATCCCAGGTTCAGTAACCAGTAACCTGGTTGGGTAAGCCGTTTGAACAGTCAGTGTCAAACAAATTCACAGAAAAACTGTACATGTTCAGAGGCAGACTTCCCTTTTTTATTTCCATCCACCAATAAGTTGGAAACAGGTCCCATTCAGATTTAGTAGGATGGTGAGAATATGCACTTTCTTTTAGGGAAGCATATTCATTGATTCGATTTCTATCCACTTTGCAATTACATTGGAGCAATCAAGGTGGTCGATACTGAGTGGGAGTGTATGCAGGCAGTGTTTGGGTTGCTCGGCAAACGAGTTATCAGAGGATCCTGCAGAACATTGATTTCTATAACCAATCTGGCTGATGGGTCAGATTTTATACTAAGCGTTCTCAAGCCATAATAGCTGTAAAAATACAGCAATCATATTGATAAATGGAAGCAAACAAGAAGTTAAATTCTATTTTTCATCAGACATCTTCCTGATGAAGACTTCTTCCTGTGTTCATAGAGGACTGCCTTATTCTACTCAAATTACCCAAATTTAGAGAGGGCGGCTCAAGGGTGGGATTCTGGGTGACTTTAAGGCCACCATTGTATGCAGGGAGACATTCCACCCAGCACCTTCTCTGTAATTTTGGAAATATTCCCCTCTATGTGCAGGCGAAGGTACCCCCAAACATCTACAAGAACATCTGTTAGAATCCTTCATCAGGTTCCATGAACTCCATTGACACTTTCTTGGCCCATAAGACTACTTCCTTGTCTGCATTGCCAGAAATGTTTGATTATAAGAGGCATCCTTAAGGAAAGTTGATCTGCCATCATTGATCTTTTCATTGGCTTTCATCCCATAATGCACTTAAGGAGGTCAAGGGAGAGAGCTGGAAGGTTGTTCATATATAACCCTATCAACTACCCCTGAGAAGTAACCCAAAGGTACTTTTAGGGGGCTACTTTGTCCAAACGAACTGTCCTCCCAGTCAACTTTATTGTGTGAACTGTGTTGAGAGGGTTAACAAAACATGAACTTAACAGTGACAAAGTCCTAGAGAGGCCCTGTAAAACTGGGCTTCTCTAAGGCATTCCAACCCTTTCTCCATTTTACTTTGCCCACCTCCCACCACTGTGGGTAGAAAAACAGCAGAGATGGAGGTGGTGGTGACTACATCTCCCCCTCCAACAATCCCATCCACCGTAGCACAAGGCAGGTGTTTGCATTTTTCTAAACCATCTTTTTCCATTGGCTGAATAAAGAAAGCTAAAAACGAGAGAGCAGCCCCACAGTGGCTACTGTACAACTGACCGGGCTATCTCTGATCATGTGCTCCTGCCACCCCAGAGGCAAATTAATTGACCTGGAGGACATTTGACTCAGTCAACTGTGTCTTCTGGAGAAAGCTATTGAATAATAGCTCCAATCTTGGTTGCTTTCCTTAGAACATTCATTTGTTAAGCTTGTAAGGTCAGAACTAGATGGCAGATTCTCCCTTCCCTCCCAAGATTCATCGGTCACCCAAGAGGTTGATTTATTCTGCTGCCATGCAGCTCCAAGAAGAACAACCCATCAGATCTGTGGCAATCGTTTGCTTTGAACCCAGCAAATTCCACACAGCCTGTCCTGAATGGAGCTAGAGAAGTTTCATCCACCTCGATTAAGGGGGAGAAGAAGGGTTGTTTCTCCTTTAGCACAGAGGTCACGCTTGGTATGCCAAAAGAAAAGCATTGGGATGCAAGTAATTATAAAACAGCTCTCCAAGCTAATAATAAATTACACCCAATGCTAATAATAAATGCAGCTATAATAACTGTATCAGTCCAGAAAAATAACGTAATGGTATTGAAATGCCATTAGAAATCTGACCATGTAGCCTGGAATTTATGTATTTATTTGAATAGAATAATCAAAGATAGATGCTTCCTAAGGACCCTGAAATATAAAATGGAAATGTATATGAATTCACCAGTCATTTATATTTATATTTATATTTATATTTATATTTATATTTATATTTATATTTATATTTCTCTCTCTCTCTCTCTCTCTCTCTCCATACACACACACACACACACACACACACACACACACACACATATATGTATACAAGTGATCTAATGAAAAGGAGCAGACAGCAGCTAGGAGTCTTGAAGCATCCTGTTGTCAAGGACTGTCTGGTTCAGATTTGATTCTAATTTTTTGTGTAACTGAGTTAACAAAGGAGACAACTCTGAAACCCTCTTTGTCTATATCAGGGGTTTATAAGCTGTTTGCAGCCCCACCCCAAGTCACTTTCTCTGGTTGCAGCTATATTTGATTGGTGTTGATGATGCTGGCCAGCAAGGCACTGAGTGCTGTATAAACCTGCAGGCTGGACTTCAGGAGAAGACCTTGGTGGTTCTCCCAGTGATGGGGATCTGGCTGGCCAGACTGCACCATCAGGGTCTGAAAACCTCTCCCTCCAAGCAGTGCTGCCCTCTAGGATCCCTCACCCCTCTTCACACTGCATTGTGGGGCAGCTGCTAATCCCAAGGCAGGGGCATCTAGAGAGGGAAGGAGGAGGTGGCCAAGGAGAAGAAGGGCTGGTTCTGACTGACCCACACAAATGTCTCCCTGCTGGGAAGGGAAAAGGAACCCAGAGAGCAAGGAAGATCTCTCTGCTCAGAAAAGCAGAATATGAGCCGCTTGCATTAGCATGGCTTTCTTAGATTACATCCTCCTAGAGGTGAAAAATGATTACATATTAACCCAGCAACCCTAGTAAAGGCTATTGTTGGTGCCCCAAGGAGGGCCCATGTAACGTCTCTGCTCCGCGAGCTGCATTGGGTGCCAGTTTGCTTCCGGGTCCAATTCAAGGTGTTGGTTATCACCTTTAAAGCCCTACATGGCATGGGGCCAGGCTACCTGAAGGACCGCCACGCCCTCTCGATCTCTACCCGTCCCACCCGATCACACAGAGGGGGCATGCTCCGGACCCCCTCGGTGAAAGAACTTCGACTGGCGGGGTCCAGAGGGCGGGCCTTCTCTGCGGTGGCCCCTGCTGTTTGGAACATTCTGCCCCCGGAGGTGCGATTGGCCCCCACTCCTGGCCTTCCGTAAGGCTTTGAAGACCTGGTTCTGCCACCTGGCCTGGGTTGGGGTGGGAATACCTCAAGCATGGGGATGGCTAGCCCCATAGAGGCCTCTGCCTTCAACCTCAGGTTTTTCACCCTCTTGGTCTCTCCTTCTTCTTTTTAGTAATGTTTTAATTTAAGGTTTTATGTGTTTATATATTTTATGTTCTAATGTTTGTTGTGAATCGCCCAGAGTTCCCCCATTGGGGGGAGACGGGTGGTTGAAAAATTAAATAAATAAATAAATAAATAAAACCAAGTATGGGTGCTTTGGTTTATGAAATACACTTCTGTCTAAGTGACCAAAGGAATATGGCTGTTTGGCAGTTTGGTTTCTCAAGTCGGCAGCGAAGGTTTTTTCTTACAGATTCATTGATTGATTGATCAAGTCATTTTTGACTCCTAGTGACCACATAGATAGATTTTCTCCATGACGATGTATCCCTAACCTGTGCTTTCAAGTCTCCTAATGGTGCACTCATTGTTACTGTAACTGAGTCCATCCACCTTGCTGCTGGTCATCCTCTTCTCTTTCTTTCCCCCATTTCCACCATTATGGATGTCTCCAGAGAGCTGGGTCTTCACATAATGTGTCTGAAGTAGGATAATTTAAGTCCTGGACATTTGTGCCTTGAGGGAGAATTCTGGGTTGTTTTGTTCAATGATCCATTGCTTTGCTTTCTTGGCTATCCAT
The DNA here is from genome assembly GCF_059951505.1 of Python bivittatus. Taxonomy (NCBI): domain Eukaryota; kingdom Metazoa; phylum Chordata; class Lepidosauria; order Squamata; family Pythonidae; genus Python; species Python bivittatus. The sequence continues at coordinate 99,255,958 of NW_028277098.1, read as the reverse complement.
GGTATTCTCAGGAGTCTTCTCCAACATCAAAGTTCAAAGGCATCAGTACTTTACTTCAGAACTGAACATTTAACAGCATACATCCATACTTTTCATTTTCTTCATTTTTCACTTACTAAAGGATTTGGTATCAATGTATGAACAGCTTCTGGCTTGCAGCCTTCAAGCTAATGAACTAATCCTCATGGGTTCCTGTGACAGTTTAAGATCAAGACCCTGATCTGTACAAATGCCTTTCATAGCCGAGGTACTGAATACAAATGTTTCAGTTCTTCCATTATTTCTTAAAATTTCAATACTGTATGCTTTTGAACTCCGTTTCTCTCTCTCTCTTTTTTGGTAAGCCTTATTTTCCTATTCTTTTTTAATCTTTAAGATTCAGATTATGTATTGTGAATTCTTTACCAAAATCTAAACAAAAAGCATTACATATGTGTATGTATGTATGCGTAGAGTATATTTTTTATATATATTGGGTTGCTCTTTTTTAACATTATATGGTTACTTTGCTGTGTTTCTCTTGTTTGCCAAAGCCACTTTGTTTGAGTTGGGTTGAGTTGAGTTGAGTTGAGTATAAATCCAATGAATGAATGAATGATGAATGAACAAATAAATAAATAATTAAATTGATACATGAATAAATACATACAATGTCATTACAACTTTCAATGAATGGCCAAGGAAAACAAATTATCTTTAAAAAACACAATGGAATAAGCTGTATATCTCTTGAGAAGACATCAAATAAATAAACAAGTAAATCTTTCCTCTATTTCTACCAACTTTACAGATCTTAATGATGGACCTACAGGGATTATCTTAGACAACAGCGAGGTTCATAACTGAGATTTCCTTCCTTCCTTCCTTCCTTCCTTCCTTCCTTCCTTCCTTCCTTCCTTCCTTCCTTCCTTCCTTCCTTCCTTCCTTCCTTCCTTTCCTCCCTCCCTCCCTCCCTCCCTCCCTCCCTCCCTCCCTCCCTCCCTCCCTCCTTCCTTCCTTCCTTCCTTCCTTCCTTCCTTCCTTCCTTCCTTCCTTCCTTCCTTCCTTCCTTCCTTCCTTCCTTCCTTCCTTCCTTCCTTCCTTCCTTCCTTCCTTCCTTCCTTCCTTCCTCTGACAATGTTCTGATTAAAACTTGATTTAACAGAACATTCAGTGGGAAAAGGCCTCTGTTATACTTCAATGTCCATTAAATCTGAAGATTCCCCATTTTCTTTTTTTCTTTTTCTTTCTCTTCCTGGAGATCCACTATAAGCACCTGTGAAAACAGTCCTCCAAGAGACATCAGTCTAGGTTTCAACTTTAAGAACTGTTGAAAGACCCCTTTTCCTTCAAGGAAATGTTGCTGGCCTGATGAACAAGTGGTAGCTGTGGCCAGGAGGCCCTTTGGGAAAATATACCTGATGCAATAATCATACTTGTTTTTGGATCGGGAGGTTCTGCTTTTGAACTACTACAATGCACCTTATAGACTTCAGCAGGTCCAGAATGTGGCAATGAGAAGTAATTCTGGGTGTATCTCAATTCACGGATGGGGCACTTTATTTTGTGATCTTCATTGCTTACCAGTTGGGTTCTGGATGCAATTCAAGTTGCTGGTTGTCACCTATAAAGCCCTTCATGACATGGGACCTGGATACTTATGGGACTGTCTTTCATCAATTGTTTCTGCTCATCCAGTAAGAGTTAGCAGGATCTGCATTTCAGGTCCCATCACCAAAACAGTCATCTTGCATGACCTTGGAGACACGTCTTCCTTGTGGCCATCCCTACACTGTGAAATAGCATCTCTTTCTTCAGTTCGTCCAACCTTGACTCTGTTGTCCTTGAACCCCCAGCTTTTTCAACAGGCCCTGGAAGAGGGGGATTTGTGACCTCATTTGCCTTATGCCTTTTTGTTTCGTTGTTTCTCTGACATTGGTGGGTGGTATTTTTCTTATTTTTGGGTATCTGATACCTGTTGTTAACTGTTTTCAAATGCTTGCACACCTCTTAGAAGTGCTTTGGTGATTGAAGCAGTTAATCAAGCAAAATACCTTGATTAAATAATAAATAAAAAATAAATGGAGTAAACAAGCAGAAGGTTTTTGCAAGTCACCACTGTGTTCAAACAGAAATAATGAGGCAGAACTGAAAAGAAAATGTGGTCTCTTTAGCAGAAACATTTTTTTCTATGTCTAGCATGCATTTGTAGTCTACAGAAAAGCATTCTGTAACATTAAAGGATTTGGGTCAAACACCAAACTAAACAATGGAATAGATTCTCTACAAGAAAAACTCAGATTTATGTTCAGAAGAATATATTATGAAGACCATTGTGTCTTTTCTTCTGGAAAATCATCTTATCTGCGGTCCAATAACTTTGCCTCCGATCCCAATACACAATTATCAGGTCCGACCATTTTCTTTTTGGAAATTGATTAAAATGTGTTTTAGGAGGTTTGGGGAATAGGTTTTCAAATGATTCATCTGTAAGCCACCAAACAATTAGAATAAAATCTTACTCCTGAGAGACAAGAGCTTCTCCTTTTTTTAAAACTAATGCAACCAAGACAGCAAAGAAACATAGATTAAAAAAAGGACAGAATGATAAAAACCCAAAGAAAGAAACCGAAGCAAAGCTTGAGATAAGAACCCACATGAATGTGTATCTTGTTAAGAAAAGATATAAATAGTTTAGACATCCATTTTCAGTTGTTCTAGCCAGAAAGATATTTTTGTAATGAAAGGTGATGTATTAGGAAATCCATGGCTGAGGTAATTTAAAAATGGAAAACGAACTGTCCATTTCTTCAAAAGCAGAGATAATTTTCCAGAGCAGAATCAGCAACCTTTTATTCCTCCCCAATTTTCTTGGTATTAGAAGGATTAATTAGTGGCCATATTGGTTTGCTGGATATTTTGTCATATTGGATTAATTAGTTAAATGATGAATTGATTCTCCCTGTATGCCCCCAACAAGCCAGCCCAATGAGGTTCACAACATGACATAAACCATAAAACCAGCAGCTGCGGGAACTTGATATGAAACTCAAATAATAAATAACCATGAAACCATATAAAATACTGGGTAATTTCATCCTTCAAGCTTTCACTGAAGCCAAACGTTGGAAATAGCTTTGGCAGGGAAAGTCTGCAGACTGAGACTTTTCTAACTCCTTAGTCGTAGCTCCACTCTGGGCCATATGCCTGGGAAGACAGATGGAGGGCTTAGGATGGGGGCATCAGTAACATTTCAGCCATTGCCCAATTCCCAAAGGGGTGCATCAGAGGACTGCTTTTTTCCACAGCCCCTACCTGGATCCAGACCATTTTTTGAACTCCAATTTTCTTTTGATGGCTTGTTCTCCCCCACCCCCAAATTTGGTCCCCTTCTTTTCAGTTTTTGGACAGATATGCTGCTGAGAAGCAGACGGACAGAAAGTCCTCATCTGCTTTGTGTAATTTCTTCCCAATGTTCTGTGGTGCATGATTCCAATGAGCAGGTGACAGCTGTGGCCAAGAAGGCCTTTGCGCAGTTCCATCTGGTGCACTAGTTGGGCCCTTTCCTGGATCGGGAGGTCTTTCAGACAGTCACTCAAGCCCTGGTTAACCTTATGGCTTAACTTAACTTTTGGAGTTGGGCAGCAGCAAACTGAATGAATGAATGAGTAATTAAGTAAGTAGGAATGAATGAACAGGGATGATTCAAGAACAATGTTCTAAAATAGGCTGCCGCAAATGCCACCGCCTTTCAGGCACTTGGGACTATAAAACCCATCTGTCCCTGTCAGCTTTCCAACAATTTGGACTCATGGGCATTGTAATCTCAAGCATCTAGCAGGCACTTGATGGCTCCTTTGTCTCTAACAATATAAATACTGCTTTGCCAGATCAGGTCAAGGTCCATCTCAGTTCAGCCTTCTATTTCTCAGAGAAGATAAACAGATGCTTCTGGGCACTTGGAAGTAGGAGATGGACACTTAACCCATTGTACCCCTGTGACTAGTATTTGGAGGCATGTTGCCCCTAACCTGGACATAAAATGGAGTCTTCAGGATCAAAACCCTTTGACAGACCTTATTGTCCTCCGAGAATTTATCCAATCCATTTTTAAAACTATTCAATTTAGTAGTCACTATTATGTCTTGGGATAATGAATTCCACAAGTTAATTATGTGCTGCAGGAAGTGCTGTCTTTGGTCTTTTTCAAATCTTCCTCCAACTAGCTTCATCAGATGGCCCTTCATCTCAGTGTTTAGAGGATGGAGAACAACTTCTCCCTGATTACTTTCTTCAAGCCCTGCATGATTTGATATATCTCCAACATGTCAGCTTTCCATTGCCATTTTTTTTCAACTAAACAGCCCAAACATTCTAGCTTTTTCTTCTGCCGTTGACTGCATTTTTTCCAGCTCTGTTACTGAAGACCTATTTGGATGTGTGACATCCAGAATGATACAGTTCTCCAGATGCAGACGTACCACAGATTTCTATAAGAGCATTGTGCTGCTATTTTTTTCCCCCCAATACCTTTCCTAATGACCCTTAGCATTGCACTTGCTATTTGTACAGCTGCTGTCCACCAAGGTACCAGCTTCATTGTGCAATTCACTGTTACCCCAGATCTTTTTCCTGGTTAGTGACAAAAAGCTCAGACTCCATCAGTGTGTATGCACTGCTTTATGTTTACTTAAAATATGTTGCATTTGCTATTTGCTTGACAATCCACCCAGGTTAAAGAGATCCTTCCTGAGCTCCTTACAGTCACTTATGATTTCTACCACCCGAAACAGTTTAGTATTACCCACGGACTTGATCAATCACTGTTTCCCTCTACGTTAAGGTCCTTATGAACACATTTAAGGGCTCTGATGCCAGCACAGCTTCCTTCAAGCATAAATAGGTTTATTGAACAGGGCTGGAGGTCAAGTCATACCTTAAAGAGGGGAAGGGCTGTAATAGAATTATGCAAATCACAATATACATTTCATTTTACTTGGATTGGCTTACAGTATATTCATGTTAATGTCCATGATAACAGGGTGGGATAGGTGAGTGAATAGATTTTGAATACAATGGTACCCTTGTGTTAAAGGTACCATACCATATCTGAAGCTGCTATATTCCTTTTGATTGATGGATTAGGTACCATCAAGTCAGTGTTGACTCTTAGTGACCACGTAGATGGACTTTCTTCATGATGAGCTGTCTCCAGTCTGGTCTTTCAGATCTTCTAATGGTGCTACACTCCTCTGTGTGTGTGTGTGTATGTGTGTGTGTGCACCTTCAAGTCAGTTTTTGGCAAGGTGTTTCAGAAGTGGTTTGCCATTGCCTGCTTCCTAGGGCTGAGAGAGAGGGACTGGCCCAAGGTCACCCAGCTGGCTTTGTGCCTAGGTGGGACTAGAAGTCATGGTCTCCTGCTTTCTAGCCTGGTACTTTAACCACTGTACCAAACTGGCTCTCACTATATTCTTTTAGCCATTATCTAAAGACCTTGAGTTCCCAGTGCTACATATTAATTGCTTACTGAGCTAGTTAGCAGTAAACTCATTTATTTATTTATTTATTTATTTGTTTATTTATTTATTTATATTTCAAATTTAGATACCGTCTATCTCACGAAAAAGTGACTCTGGGTGGTTCACAATAAAACAACAATAAATGTTAATTAAAATACAATAAAAACAATATAAAAATACAGTAAAAATAGAATAAAACCACTTCTACTACCTTGTTACCACGTGCAGCATTCTTTGCACCTGACTGTTCCCAGAGGCTCATTTATTTAAAATAGATAGATGATAGATAGAGATAAATAATGAGCTAATCCTTTGTTTTTCCCTGGAAATGTAAGGGGGTGGGCTTTGTTCCCCAAATTCTTCTTTGTCTCTCCCCTTAGAAGTTTAAATTGCTTGCAGCTAATTTTTTTTTAGCTTCACTGCTGGAAATATCCTTAACTTCATTAAAATTGCAACAACTCTGTTTCTTCTTATCTCTTTTGATTGTCTAAGAAATTTGGAAAATTTGTTTTGCTTGTGTGTGCATTTGGGACCAAGTAGGGTTACGAGGCATTTCCCATAGGAAACCCAAGAGTTATTAGAATTAGAAGAGCCAGAACAATGCAGACCCATTTCAAAATTAGTTCACTCCATGCTCCTAAGTTGGGAAAGAGGGAAACAAGCCATGAATCGTTCCAGAAGCTACTTTCCGTGGTATCTGCAGTTTCGTGGAAAAAAATTAATTGCACCCTTAAGGATTTGGGCATTTTGCTCCGTTCTCCCAGTCTTGTTTACAGAGAAACAGCATTGTTCTTGTAAAAGTGCACAGAGTTTTCCCTCAGTAGATCTGAGGCTCTGCAATTTTGCAGAACTTTTTTGAATAAAGAAGAGATTTCATCCTATATACTTTTATATAAACAAGAGTGACATTAAAGACAAGTTCCAGTTTAGCCATAATTGCATGCAAAGCCTATTCTAGTGTTTGTCAACCTTGGCCACTTGAAGATGGGTGGACTTCAACTCCCAGAATTCCCCAGCCAGCCATGCTGGCTGGGGAATTCTGGGAATTGAAGTCCACCCATCTTCAAGTGGCCAAGGTTGACAAACACTACTGTAACTTGTAGGCCATTTTGGCTGCTCTATCACTGCACTTATTTCTGATGGTAACGTCAGAAGAATAAAAACCATGAGCTGTGCCTCAAACAAAGGCTATTTAGAAGGGAACAACAGTGCTTTGAGGGGCACAAAAATGAACAGGGTCTGGGAAATGGAGCTCTTGCAGAGACGAACAGCCGTCTCTCCCTTTAGCAAAAGAGCCACAGAGTCCATAAACATATTTTGAGAGGGTTTCTTCTGCTGCCAGCTCATGAGCGTGAGCAACACATTCAGAGGGTTGGGCAGAGCATTTTTAGGCAAGACGAAGCTTCCGATGCTGCATGTAAGGAACACACGGAATATCCTGCAGACCATTTCCCAGTTTGATCTCAGCAGCAGGAGTCATCCGAGAAAAGAATCGGGTCTTGATTTTCAAGAAGGGTGTGAGAAAGTTCTCAGAACTGAAAGAAGGAGGTGCTCCTACATGGGGAAGCCCTTCCGTTTGTTTTATCATATGTTGACTCTAAAGTGACTCTAGGTGGCGTACAACAATTAAAAAGAATAAACACATAAAAATAATTGCAAATAAAAGCTATAAAAGCACACAGAACAGGAGGGGACAAAATTAAGAAGGGAGCCATCGCAAAATCTCCCTGGTCCCCTTAGAGCCCCAGGCCTGATCACATAGACAGGTCTTGAGGGACTTGTGGACTGTTGGGTCTGGTGGGAGGGCAACAAAATTCTTTCTTTCTTTTTGCTTTCTTCTTTTCCTTTTTGTTAGATTGTTGTAAGTCTTGATGCATTATATTGTTTGGCTACAATGATATGTGTACAGTATTAATTAAAATCATGGACATTCTATTGTTTAGACCCCGTAGAGTATTAGAAATAAAGAAAAGAGACAGAATTATTCCATGAGAATGAATGACAATTTAGGATATCAATATTACCAGCGTAAAATTACTTGACATTTTCATATGAAATTGAAGATAATGTTAGAAAAAAAGGAACTGCTGCAGATTATATCAAAGTATTTGTTGTACAATAAAGATCTGGAGTTAGTTCCTTAGTACGGAAGTCTCCATTGTGTGTGTGTATGTGTGTGTGTGTGTGTGTGTATAATGAAAGGGAAAAATATAATACCAAAAAGTAATTAAAAAGAAAAAGGAAATACAAAAAGTTAGAAATTGGGTTTCTAACTTCCCCTTTTTGTACATCTGCTAATTTATCATATTTTAGACATTTAAGCCCCTGTAGAAGCCAGACTGTAAATGATCATATTTGCCATGCTGCGTGATATATGGTATGGGAACCATTATTGTTTAAATTTGGTTAAACTTCTATTATGTATATAGAGTATATATATAGTGTTCATTTTGCCATTACTGCATATTCTCCAAGTTTAAGTTCCTAATCACATATTGCTGGAATTGTATCTTTCTTCCAGTGTTGAGCAAAACTTAATGTGGCTGAGGTAAGCACATGTCTCATTAAATTAGGAAGCAAAGTTTAGGGGTGGATAGCATGGTTCAAGGGAGAACAACTGAGTGCAGGTGTCCCCAGGTAAGAACAGCATGAAGGACAGCCACTATGAGGGGGTGACCCAGGACCAAATCCTGTGATTTTTCTGTTAACAAAGCAGCGGTGGCAGCATATAGCACACAGACATGGTGGAAGTCGTGTAGCAACAGGGTTAGCCTCTACAGAAAAATATGCTATGGGCCGGGGTGGGCCCATTACGTACATCCCCTAACCCATTTGCAACCTGCCCCCCTTTTCATAGCAATAGAGAGTAAAGGGCGTTATGAAATTAGGCCTGCCTCTAGCAAGAAGAATAGAAAGTGCCTGTTTAAGAGAATTGAAGGAGAATGAAGAAGGAGAAAGAGAAGGAAGGAAGGAAGGAAGGAAGGAAGGAAGGAAGGAAGGAAGGAAGGAAGGAGAAGGAGAAGGAGAAGGAGAAGGAGAAGGAGAAGGAGAAGGAGAAGGAGAAGGAGAAGGAGAAGGAGGTCTTCAAACAGAAGCTGGATGGTCATCTGTCAGAGAACCTCTCATGGATTCTGTGCTCAGCAGTATGTTGGACTAGATGATTTCTAAGGTACCTTCCATCTCTCTCTTTTTAAATGATTTTTATTAATTTTATATCATATTATATATACTTTATATTAAACTAATATAAAGTAAGAAAAAGGAAAGAAAAAGAAATCAAAGAGAAAGCTAAAAGTGCAAGAAAGAAAAAAGTAAAAGAAAAGTAGAAAAGAAAGGAAAAAGATACAAAGAAGTAGCTTCCGATCTTCTTTACAGCAGTACAATTAAAAATTTATCTCTTGGTTACAATATAAGTCTCTTTTTTCTATAATCTATCCTGTCTAATCGTGAAAACCATAAACCATAAGTTTATTTTTTTGTTTTACCCAAAAAGTCCATAAGGGTTTCCAGTTAGCAATAAACGTAAATATTGTCTTTTTTTCTAACCAAAGAAGTCAGTTTGGCCATCCCAGCAAGTTTCATCATCTTCACCAACCATTCCTGTATTGTGGGTACTGCCGAATCTTTCTATCTTTTTGGATACAATAATCTCACTGCAGTCATCCCTTCCACCTCTTAGATGGTATGGTACAGTCTAAGAACTTGCAAACCATCTCATTTTCCCAACATCCTTCTAGAAACTACAATATACTTGAAGAGGAGAGGAAAGGAAGACATCAAAACACAATCTTCTCATTTTACAGCTCACATTTCTGCCTCTGCAGACAATATTCTTCTCTTGGAATTGTGAGATGAAGTATAGGACTTTGTATTTCTTTAACCATTGTTTTAGATGTTCTCTGGCAATGGAGGAAGAGGAATCAGACTCGTTGCTCCTTCCTTCCTTCCTTCCTTCCTTCCTTCCTTCCTTCCTTCCTTCCTTCCTTCCTTCCTTCCCTCCCTCCCTCTTTCTCTCTCTCTCTCTCTCTCTCTCTCTCTTTCTTTCTTTCTTTCTTTCTTTCTTTCTTTCTTTCTTTCTTTCTTTCTTTCTTTCTTTCTTTCTTTCTTTCTCCTAGAAGTGCCACTGCAAAACAAAGAATTTAAAATGTCTCCGTGTTTTATTGCAGGAAGAGAATAGCTTCTGATAAGGTCACTTACAAAGAATAAATAGTACTGTAATGCAAACTGAGCCAACAAGGAACCTTTCTTGAAAGACATATTTCTTTTCTTCCCTTTTTTTTTTTTTTACTATAACTACATACAGCTGGAGAGAGATTAATTTAATAATGCACATTGCTCAACCTCCCTGCTGCACTGAGGGCGTGCAACAGCACTTCCTATATGCAGCCTAGCCTGTGCTTGAGTTTCACTTGCCAGGAGCAGCCCAGTCAAATATGTGCTGACATTTGCCTTACAATTTGTCAAAAGTTTATTCTGGAAATTATTTATTTATGACAATCATTGATCAACACAAAGAAGCAGAGGAAAGAAACAGAGGCAGATGTTTGCAGAGCTCACATATACAGGGAGACCCCGGGTTAAGAACACCTGGTTTAAGGATGACCCATAGTTAAGAATGGAGCCTATTGTAGCGAAATTTGAGTTAAATACACCATGGTTCGAGTTCATTACACAATACTACTTGTGCAGGATTATACTATAATACTGTTCCAGCTTACATACACATTTGACTTAAGGACAGGCCTTGGGAGTGGAACTCATTCTTAAACTGGGGACTACCTATATACAGTGTTTGTCTGGATTAGGTCAGTTGGGGAGCCAAATTTGGCCACTTTCTCTGTTTTTTTCTGAGCACTGAGGTTTTTGTATTAAACCTCAGGTGTCTCAGTCAAGTAATCAGGTTGGATAATTACCCTATGCGAAAAGTAGAGAGTGCAAGTTGGATGTCGTGTTTTAAAGAACTGGATTTGGAATATGGAAGCCAGGGTTTTAGTCCTGCCTTAGACATGAAGCCAGCTGGGTGACCTTGGCCAGTCCTTCTCTCTCAGCCCTAGGAAGGAGTAGGAGTAGGAGTAGGAGTAGGAGTAGGAGTAGGAGTAGAAGAAGAAGAAGAAGAAGAAGAAGAAGAAGAAGAAGAAGAAGAAGAAGAAGAAGAAGAAGAAGAAGAAGAGGAGGAAGGGCACACCACTTCCAAAAATCTTGCCAAGAAAACTGCAGGGACTGGTCCAGGTTGTTGCCAGGAGACAAGTTTGACTTGAAGGATCATAACGAAAAGAAACTAGATCAGTTAAATAAGGCAAAACCCTTGCCTACTTTAGATTTAAGTAAGGTTTATAGCACATTTCTACCAAAGGTATCTCCAAAAATAAAATAGCTTTCCAAGAGTTTTCTGTGATGAAGTGCATCTGTAGCCAGGAGAGAAAAAAAAAAATCAAGATGGTGACCACAACAACACAATCAAAGCCTGCTCTTTTTAAATGTGAGTTGCACATAAAAAGGGGTGGGGCTGTGATCATGGAGTTGCAGGCGCCATCTTGGTTTTTTCCTCCCATCCTGCAGATGACTCACTGCTATGACTCACTTTTCAAACCCGCATAGCCTCCTTAGAGAGAAGATTATACAAATAATCAATAGATTAAAAAACCCCATTCTCCAAACAGAATTTCACTGAAGTTTTCCTAAGCTTTGAAATAAGTTTTGAAAGCAACTTCTCCTTCATCCTCCAGGATAAAATATGGATTTATTCACCACCAAGTGGTGGTTCAGGTCAATAAATAAAACTCCCACAACTTTGGAAGACAGGTAGAATAAAAACCCTTCATGGAGATTAGGTGTCCCCCACATGAAAATGAAAATCCTTATTTCAATCTCCCATCCCCCCTTTTCCCTAGTCACCCAACCATTATTACTTATGGTTAGTTTAGCACTTGTATGTTTTTATATATTTGCATTTTATTGCACCGGAAGTATTCTCTTTAACGCCACTTGTTTTGAATTTTTTAAAAATGAAAACTGCCTTATTAATAAGTAATATATAAGTACATTAAAGGATGAACATTTTTTTAGAGCATCAGCTTGGGGATATATTCTGTTCTTCGCCCCTCCTCCATCTTGTGTATTCTCAAAGCACCTGGGAGGAAAAAACTGTTTTCTGAACTAGAGAAACGCTCCTCTGTTGTTTAGGAACCTATTGGGGTCCTTGAGAAATAAGGCAGGATAAAAATGTTGTATATAAATAGATAAATTTAAATGTATGGCTTCCTGTTCTGATCTGTTGATCCTTTAAGAAAGCTTCTTCAAACAACATGCTAGGGGAAGTGTCTAGCAGGGGGTGAAAGGTCCATAATTGATGCCACCACTACAAATATTTTGAGCCTCTTTTTAATTTGCCAATAATGCATTATAAATATTGATGTTGTTTCCGCTTGCTTTCCAGTTTATCTCTTCCAGTGGTTTTATGGTACTATAAAACAGTACTTTACAATATTTCAGTGCAACATTTTAGTAATTTGAGTACTAAGAATTTTCTTCGTCTCATTGGATAATGGCAAGTTAGATAATCAAGTTTTCAAGGACAGCATCAGGCAAACCAACCGTGTTCTGCTTCTGCAGTGATGGGCAAATCTCTGAATCTTTTTTTCCCCCCCTACTCTTCAGTTTCTGCACCTATATATGAATTCAGATTGTGAATGTGAGAAGAAAAAGGGCAGCAAAATCTATATGCATTTCTGGGCACATGATATATGCGTATTCCTAGTGTGTGAACCGTTGTAAATAGCATCCCTCGTGTGCAAATATTTGTGCACTTCTTCTGAGATGACCATGTGTCTCAAAATTCCCTAAGATTTTAGTGCACATGTGTGATACAATTCCTGCACAGTTTTGGAAGGTGCAGATAAGGTAAGTTTAAATAAAATTCACACTGAACATCTTAAAAAGCCACATTTTTTTCAGAACCACTGTACTTTCTAATTAATGTGCATAGAATAACAGTGAAATATAAGAACTCTTAATTTTTTCCTCCACTCAAGGAAGGGGAAAAGACCCTTGAAAGGGTGGGGTATGGTGAAATTCAGCTTCAAGTAGAGAGGTCAAATAGATAAATGATACATCTCAATGTGGCCAGTTTCAGCTGATTTAAAGAATGCATAATTACTTAAGAACTACAATATTCATTATTCCTTTCAACATCTATAGCATTGTATAATGCTTATAGCAATTCAATTTAGAAGTACTGTCTATCTGCCTTAAATTATATTTCAAAGTGCATTTTACTTACAGTAAAACCTGTAAAGTCTCAAAATCTGGGGGGGAGAACTCCCCCCCCCAATTTATAAGCCTCATTAAAAAGGCTTTCCTTCTTTCTTTTTTAATTTTGAAGCATATTTCTAGCTCATATAAACCATGGAGATGTGGGTCAGAAAAATTTCTCAAATTCCATTTTGCTCAGTTTCCCATATTTCCAACTTTAATTTCTTTCCTTTCTGTTTCTCTCTGGAATGTGTTTATTTAAACAAAATAACGTTCCAGAGAGAAACAGAAAGGAAGGGTAATTAATTACTCTTCATTAATGAATTGATTAATTAAAGTCTATACAAAAATTCTTCCCCTATTGTACAAATATGCAATTCTGCCAATATGTGGATTTTTGAATATACATATTTGCATGTGAAGTTTCCAGAGAGGATACATTTTTGTGTACTGTTTTCATAAATCATAGAATCATAACGTTGGGGAAAAAAAACATCAGAAATCATTCAGCTGAACCTCCTGCTCATTGCAGGATCCACCATCTTGGAGAGATGGATATCCAGCCTCTGTTTGGAGACACCTAGAGAAGAAGAACATCTCACGTTAAGAGGTAGCCTATTTCACATCAAGGAACTCTTCCAAAACTGTGGTTTCAACCCACTAGTTTTGGTCGTGCTCTCTGGGGTGACAGAATAATTTCATTTCCTCTCTATCTCACAGCCCTTTAGATTTGATTACGTGCCATCACTTGATGTTGACTCTAAGCGACCACATAGATAGACCTTCTCTAGGATGATCTCTTCCCAAACTGGCCTTTCAGCTCCTCCAACTCATTGTGTTGTAAGTTGAGTCCATGCACTTGCTGCTGGTTTTGTCAATTGCCGCATTCCTATCCAAATGTTCACAGATCTGCTGCTGAAGTATCTATGAGTACATTTTTCCCAACACAAACGTTGTTTGCAAATAATTATTTTAAGGCAAATATATTGAATATTGCACACATTTAACTTAAACAGCTCTTTTGGTTGATATGTTTGTTTAATAAATATGAATTGGGGAAGTTCAAATTGAGATAACTTTCATTCCTATCTCTAGATATGCTGCTAAATGTATAACTATAATTCTGTCTCTGTGACATAATCCTTCCCTCCCTCCCTGCTTTGTCTCTCTCTCTCTCTCTTTCTCTCTCTCTCTCTCTCTTTCTTTCTTTCTTTCTTTCATCTTTGTAGGTCAGGAAACAAACTGTGCCCTTTCAATCTTGCCCATAAGTTGCTAACAAACTATTCTTCTCCTGACTCCCAAACAACAATCAACAAAGTCCTAGTACCACCATTTGGTGGCTCCTGATTCATTTTAAACCATTCTTCTTGTGCTTTCATGGGAAGCATTGGGTGTTCCATTCAAAAACAACTCGAGAAATTGAAGATTGGGCCATTAATGACCGTCTTTATTAGAGGGGTACAAAATGTTTCACTGCCAAGCTGTCCCAATGCCAAAACATCATGTCTGGATTTTTGCCTTTCACAAAATTGTTCTGTTGCTGTTCTGACTTTGAAGGAAAGATTCACATGCAAAACAGACCATCCCAACATCCAGTAGGGTCAAAGCAGCCCATCTGGACCTTAGAAGAGGATGTTTTGGGATTGGAGTGTTTGCATTTGAAACATTTAAGAACTCCCCTAATCATTTGCTTCCTCTGAGTATATGCTTCTCCATCTCCAGAGAGATGGAGATGAAAGATACTTTTCTAATCTCTCCTGAACAGTCTTCCCTATTCCTTCATCTTCATTGATTGAAATCAGATTGTCCTGTTAGGAGATTCTTTTCCTATCTACTTTTTCATACAAATATAGAATCCTCATTGAAAGAGGCGTCTAGCTCACTGAGTCCAACCAGAGCAGAAATCCATGTTAAAACCTCTCAAACAAACATTCTCCATATTCTCTTTGATGTGCTTCCCTCCTGTTCCCCCACCTTTTCCCCAAATACAAAAGACCCCAAAGTTATAAGCCTTTGGAGGAAAGATGCCCTGATTGTTTTCATGATCCCTTTTTGTTCTTTTTCCAGCTCTACAATTTCAGGAGGATGAAAAGATGTTTAAAGATACTAGCCAACTCAGTTTAGCCTTGTCCTAGAAGAGCAACTGCAGATAGCTTACAGGACGATGGGGAATTTGGCTTTCAAGAACGCATTAACAGAATCAATAAGAAGAGCATTAAATAATTGCGACTTAATTCATTTGCTTTGCTTCAATTGCATGCACACACTCACATATATACATGGTGTGGGAGGGGCAGAAAGCATCAGTGATTTCACTCCATTACCCTGGTTCTCTCCCCTTTCTCTCTCGCTTTGATTTGCTAGTATTCTGACACAGAGCATAGCATTAAAATAGCAAATGTCGCTTGAAAATCATGCAGTGTATTGAATCTGAAGAATTAAGTAATGAAGTGCATGGCTGAACTTTGTGGCGCCCCAGCTGATGCCTCTGTTGAGGTTAAGTTCAAAAACATACAGTATTTATTAATGACTTGGTTGAAGAGGTAGAGGGAACGCTTCTTAATTTGCAGATGACACCAAGTGGGGAAGAACAGCTGATATCCTTGAAGGTGGAAATAGATCATTTTGACTGAGTCAAGTTTTTTTTTCTTTTTCTTTTTCAATAATTATTACTTTCTTTTTTTCTAGAGGAACTTTTCTAATAGTAAGAGATATCCAGTTGGAGGGTGGTGAATGGTTCAAGCAGTTGGTTAACCATCTGTCTCCTCCTCCTCCTCCTCCTCCTCCTCCTCCTCCTCTTTCCTTCCTTCTTTCTCCTTCTCCTTCTCCTTCCTTCTTTCTCCTTCTCCTTCTTTCCTGCCTTTTTAAATCTATCTATCTATCTATCTATCTATCTATCTATCTATCTATCTATATCTATCTATCTATCTATCTATCTATCTATCTATCTATCTATCTATCTATCTATCTATCTCAAGGCAGTGAACATACTGAATACACCTGCCTCCTATTTTCCCCACAATAACAACCCTATGATGTAGGTTGGGCTAAGAAAGAGAGTGACTGGCCGAAAGTCACCCATCCAGCTTTCATGCCTAAGGGAGGCCTAGAACTCACAGTCTCCTGGTTTCTAGGCCAGAACCTTAACACTATACCCAACTGACTCTCTAATTATTAATGAATTAAAATTAATGCTTTAATTTGGCTTTCTGCACTAAGCAGGGGGTTGGATTTAATGGTCTCAGTGGCTCCTTCCAACTCTGACTTTAAGAAGACGGGATTATTCTTTCTAATAGTTGCTATAGCCACGTTATAGAAAAACTGGATGAAAATGATGTTTTCAAGGTTTTTCCCAAAGATGTGCCTAGGAAAAGATTGCTTAATCTCTCTGAACTTCTCCACGTGGACAGGATGGAAAATTTATCCAACAATTTCTCAAGGACAGGACTTCTCTTTTGGAGTTACCACGATGTCAGTATGAAACATGCCTTTGGGAGGGTTTACCTTCTGAGATCTTCCCTCGGGTCAGAATTGAAACATAGGGAAGCTACAGATTCTGGACAGATGTGCATGGAGAAAGATGGGGACAATCATGGATTTCTCTTGGTCACCTTGCATCTAAAATAGTGAAAGAACTAAGGGAAATGGAACTGAAATCCTCTTCTCCCCAAAAGCATTTCTAAAATATATATTCCTCTTAATCAAACTGAGTGCAAATTAAAAAACGAGAGAGAGAGAGAGAGAGAGAGAGAGAGAGAGAGAGAGAGGAAAACAGACAGAGAGACAGAGAGACAGACAGAAATTAAGGGAGGTCATGGATCTTCTGGAACTTCAGAGAAGGACAATTTCATTATTCATCCAAGAACTACCACCCTCCTCAATGCAGAAACAATTTGATGAAACCCAGCATTAAATGCAAAAATGATCTACATCAGTGGAAACAATGCAAACCTTAACTCTACCTTTATCGAGAGGAATAAATGCAGTTCCTGTTTTCTGTGCATAATCAGTAAGCCAAAAAGTTCCTATTTTTTGCCAGCACTTGACAAAATTACAGGTTAAATTTATAGCTTGGTAATAACATTGCAAATAAACACATTACTGGAGACATTGAAATGCATTTCCTTTCCCCTTAGAATTCATCCGCCCGTATCTATTCATTCACTCTGAATTGTTTTAACGTGATCCCGTAACGATAAGGACTGCACAAAGCTTTTAGGGGGGGATCTGACTGGAAAGGGATTATCCTGAATCACCCCATTGCAGCAGATCTACAGATTGGTGCAGGATCCCTACCCACTTTGGCTATTTCTCGGGCCCTGGAGTGATCTTCTGCACATGCCCAGAAGTCCCTGGCTGTGAAGTGAAGTGACTCACAAGATGGAGCACATCACCTTCAACCCTTCACTTTGAGCACAAAGAGATCACATCGCCTCCAGGGCTGAAAGCAAAGCACCAAGATAGATTACGTCCATTTTCCAGAAGGCGAATCGGTTTTCATTTCATGTGGGCAACCAAGATTTGGAGCAGACAAGTAACGGGTAGGATTTGCAACTCGCAGGTAGCATGTATTTTGTAATATCCTAAAAGTGGTGAATATTTGACAGCTTTTGCAGCTATTGGAGACACGCATGTATTGTGTATATGTATGTTCCTGAATCTGGATGGCATTGCCCACTAAATGCCATGAATTCCTCATAGTGGTCTTTGTGGCAAAATGGGAACGGGTCACCTTAACAAGGGCTGCTGGATGGCTATCAGCCACCTCCATAAAGGAGGCAACATATTTATTTCTTCACTGAATCGCCACTGTGGAGGCTCAAACACAAACTCATACTGGAGTCCGGTCAAAACAGGATTTTTTCCAGGGGTATCTAGGTGTCTCATCTGCCACTTCCTCTTCTTGGGGTCCTCAGAAAACCAAGGAGCACTTGTGGATCTGCATACAAGAGAGGCCTCTCTAGGACAAAGCCCTGGATCATCTCTTATTCCAGTGACTGTCTCAGTTGACTGTCCACCAAACCCTGGGAAACTCCCCAGGAACCCTCCGGAAGCCCATAGAATCTGTTAGGTACCTGGGGTGGACCAATCGAATGGGTCCTTCCCCATAGTGAAGGGGGTTACTACTTGCAAGAGAATGTAACCAATAGCACTATTCTTCATTACAGTACATTGCACCAATTACAGCCTTTCCTGGACCGAGAGGCCCTGCTCAGAGTCACTCATGCCTTGGTCACCTCCTGTTTGGACTCTACAACACGCTCTACGTGGGGTTGCCCTTGAAGATTACTGGGAAGCTACAAATGGTCCAGAATGCATGCAGTGCTGGGCGTCTCTAAGTTTGCCCATAATACACCCCTGTTTGTGAGTTGCAGTGGCTCCCAGCTCTCTTCCAGGTGCAGTTCAATGTGCTGGTTATTACCCTTAAAGCCCTACATGGCATGGGACCAGGTTATCTGCAGGACCGCCTCTCCTGAGGACATCTGTCCATTCCAGCAGGACAGATAGGGTGGGCATCCTGCAATATTGCCATCTTGTGGGGCTTCAGAAGCATGCCTTTTCCACTGCAGCCCCTGCTCTATCGAACACCCTCCCCCCGAGATCCAGCAGGCCCCCACCCTTTTATCCTTCCAGAGAGCACCTCAAACCTGGCTTTCCCCCCAGACATTCCCCCAGGATAGAGCAAGGCCAGAGTGAGATGAGAATGCAGGTGCATTGGAGAAGGGGGGCTGCAGCGCCAGGTTTATCTATTTCTCGTTTTATTGTTGTTGGTTTTACACTGTTTTCAATTGTTTTCTATTGCTTTATTGGTTGTAAGCCACCCAGAGTTGTTGTAAGAGGGGCGGCTTGATAAATGATTTAAATAAATAAATTGCATACACGCTGGAGGAAATCCCAGTGTGATCCCTGGGACTCAAGGTGTTCACAAGGAGGAATATTTTTTTAAATATTCAAGATGGCGGTCACCACCATGCGACTAAACCTGCCCCTCTTTTGTATGCAGGTCGCAACATGGATAAAAATGGAGCAGAGCTTTATTTGTGTGATTGTACGTACCCTTTTGACTTTTCTTCCCCCCCACGTCCCCCCCCCCCCCAACTGCAGATGCCACCGCTGGTACTTCTTCCAGATAGATCTAATTAAATTTCTGGACCATTAAAATAGGCGCATGTTGATTATTGCTCTCCTGTCTCAATTGTGGGATGAAAATTGCAGGTTTGGAGGTCAACCTTTGATTGTATAATGCAATGTTGAAATGTGCTTTTTGCTGTAAAACCTGCCTTTCTCTTAATGAAATCTCCGGATTTCTCCTGTTTGTTCCATCTCTTCCGATACAAGGATGTCATATGTAATTTCCGTATGCAATTTGTCAAAATGTACATGCAAAATCCTTTCAGACAGACTTTAAGAGGCAATAAAAATGGGTTAATTTGATTGTCAGCTTTAACATCTGACTCCCAGCATGAAGGTGAAAAAGATGCTCTGATCAACTCCTGTAAATTATTTAGTTGATAATGAGCAATAGAGACTGTAGCTGGAAGACAGAAACCATTCAGTGGCTAGAATGCCATTTTCCTATTCTTCTCTTTCTCCCCCAACTCCACCCCACTTTTGAGACTGTCTGTCTGCTTTTTCAACAGTTCAGCACACAATATTATATATAATTTTGTGTCTGACTATTGAATAAGGAGACAGGCAGTCTGCACAACTGGGATTCTAAAAAGGCAATAGGAAATAAGATGGTCTGCTCCTAGTTATTGTCTTGTAGTTACTAGGACTTGTGTGTGCTTCTCCCTCTGTGTGTATAGATATTGACTGATTGATTGATTATGTGCCATCAAGCCATTTTCAACTCCTAGTGACTACATAGATAGATCTTCTCTGTGACAATCTATCCCTAACCTGTTCTTTCAAGTCTCCCAACGGTGCCTCCACTGCCACTGTAACTAGGTCCATCCTCCTTGCTGCTGGTCATCCTCTTCTCTTTCCTTCCACCTTTCCCATCATTATGGAGATCTCTAGAGAGTTAGGTCTTCACATAATGTGTCCAAAGTAGGATAATTTAAGTCTGGTCATTTGTGCCTTGAGGGAGAACTCTGGGTTGCTTTGTTCCAATGATTTATTGGTTTATTTTTTGGGCTGTCCACCGTATGCTCAGGAATCTTCTCCAACACCAAAATTCAAAGGCATCAATGCTCCTCCTATCCTGCTTCTTCAAATTCCAACTTTTGCTTCTGTAGAGTGTCATAGGGAAGACCATGGCTTGTATGATTCTGATCTTTGTAGGTACGGAGACATCCGGGCGTTGGCATATCTTTTCCAAGGCCTTCATGGCTGCTGTACCAAGTCTGCAGTGTACTTCTTGAATGCTTGTTCCTTTTCTTTTGATGGCTGATCCTAAAAGGCAGAAGCTCTCCACCACTTCAATATCTTCACTGCCAGTTCTAAGGCTGATTGTTCTGCCTGTTGTCATTTGTTTGCTCTTCTTTATATTTCACTTTAGTCCCATTTTTTCACCGTGCTCTTTCTCTTTTAATACTAGGGCTCGCAGATCCTCTCCATTTCGGCTATCAGGGTAATGTCAACAGCATAGTGCAGGTTATTGATGTTTCCTCCTCCAATTTTGTATGTACACATACACATACTTACACACACACACACACACAGAGAAGCACACACAAGTGTTGCCAAACACTTGGCAACAAGTGTGTGTGTGTGTGTGTGTGTGTGTGTAGGACCTGAGATTGAAGAAGACACATACCACACATATACAGTATATAAAGCACAGATTCACCCACATAGGACAGGCTGCCAGACAACAGTAACATATGTTCCTATTGTTCGTTGCAGTGTGCAGGATTATCTTGTTGAATGTTTAATAAAGTCATACACTTCCTTAAGGCACCTTTGATGTAGCACATAGGGCCACACAACAGATGCCATAAATATAATCTAAGGAGACGGCACTTTTCTAATGAAGTTCTGGTGGAGCTGGTAATTGCCAGAAAGGGACTCCAATGTGCAGTTTAATAGCATGTGGGACACCGGGGGGATATCATGGTATAGGAAAAGCATGAGAATTATGCTTATGAGAAAGGGGGCAATGGCTTTTGGAAGGCAGGCTGCTAAAAGTGCTGACAGGCAGAGATCTGATTCATAATGCTCTCTGCTTAGTTTTTACTGATGGCTTTAGATTTTTTTTTTTCCCTGCACCTGTGGCAATTGAATAAAATGCTCCATTTTTCAAAGAGATGTTCGCAACAGGGGGAAAGATACAACACGTGTACAAGCCAGCGTCCCTGTCAAAAAGCAAGCTGATTTAGAATCTCTTCTTGTTTGGATGCAACCAGGAATCACAGGGAGCTACGTTACTCTGGATCCTGAAACATAGATGATTTGATGGCTTGCCATGCAGACAAGGTGTGAATGGAGGAGGCTGTGAATACGTCAGATGGTGCATTTGGGGTGAAAAGTGCCATCCGGAAGGACCCAGGAAGGGAGCCTTTTCTTTGGAACATCATCCCCCCCGTAAATCAGATTAGCCTCAAACATGTTGGCCTTTGGTAAGGCCTTGAAAACCTGGTTATATACTTGGATGTATGGCAGAGACCCTGCCATGCCTAGCCCAGCCTAGGGGATGTGAGAGTTCCAGGGTAGAATGTGTGCTTTAAGGCTTAAGGCATCTGTGTTGCCCCTGTGATGAAAAAAGAAAATAAATGTTGTGCCTTCAACTCAGTCTTCTGATGTCTACCTGGACAAGTCCTTGTGGTTTTCTTGGCAACATCTGCAGAACTGGTTTGCCCTTGCCTCCTTCCTGGGACTGACAGAGTGGGACTGGCCCAAAGTCACCCAGCTGGCTTCCATTTCTAGTCTACTGCCTTTAACCACTTCAACAAACTGGCTGTCTGTGGAAAACCTGACCCCCCCCAAAAGGCCAGAAACCGGACAGGCTCCAAATGATTGTTTACATCCAAAGCTAACAGGTTATAGTGAGTACTAGTCTCTTGCAACTGAATGAGCTAAGGACAAGAGCCTCAAGATTATGTCAGTTTCTAAATATTGATCAGATAGTTGAATAGTTCAAGCATGCACAGATCTAATAAGACCCTTCATTCCAAAGAAAATTACTTTACAATTGCAAACTACTGTGTCGTAAGGAACACATTATTTAATGTGAAGACTCTACAGCAGGGTTGCTCAACCTCAGTAAGATGGGTGGACTTCAACTCCCAGAATGACCCAGCCAGCATGGTTGACTGAGGAATTCTGGGAGTTGAAGTCCACCCATATTAAAGTTGCTGAGATTGAGCAACACTGCTCTAAGTATCCTCCTTTGAAGTATTTCATAGCAACCTTGAGGTACAGGAGATTCCAGGATGCTACCTGATTTCTAACTCAATGGCCATAAATTAACTGGAAGCCAGGGGGTTGGACTAGAAGACCTTTAAGATTGCTTCCAATCCTAAGATTCAATGATTCTATGAAGTAACCACTACACATCCTTGAGTCTGGCATTTCTCACAAAGAGGATAAATCCTCTGAAGGATGCACCACAATTAACAAACCATTTACAGCCTTAAAACTTACCAAGTTTTAGGTTCAGTTGTTTAGTAAGCAACTCATGGAAAACTTATACTACAGCGAAACCCGCATATAATTCCTACAATATCCAGATACCTCCTCCCATCCTTTACTCCCCCTTCAAAGCCAGGAGAAATGGCTTGATTTTTAAATGGGTGGGCTTAAGGCACTAATTGCAGCCAATAACTTGTTTCCTAGATAAACATGCGAATATTTTGCTGAACATTTCAACCGTACCCACCGGGTGGGATTTGAGGGCTGCGAATGAGGTTCTAGAAAACCACAGGGCATGATTTAGAATAAGGATAGGCAACTATTTTCGAAAAGAAGATGCACTTCATTTAGTTATGCCTCTGAGGTGAGAGGACTTGTTCTATACTGAAAAATATCTTAATATGAACCTTGTTAGCTAAGCCCCTAATTTATCTGTTATTGGAGATATTTTTAGCTTTTAAAGTACGCAGTCAAATTTCTCTGCAACATGTCTCTCCTGCACAGGATTTATCCTTTGATCATCTCTCAGGCAGGCTCTGTTGGAACACAACTCAGTTAAAGACTTAACAGCCACGGTTGCACCACATCTTAAAGCTTGGTGAGTGCCTTAACCATGGTTTCGTGTTTTGTGATTTAACCTGGGGTGCAAGCTCAACCCCATTAATTTAAGGCTGAATGCATTGTGTGAAGCCAGACAGTGGGCAATCTCCGTAACCAAGTTAATGGTGTTGTCTGAATGGGAGCAAAGGGCATATTTCTTTTTAATAAAATACAAGTGCATTAGAAAGTAGCTGTGTTAAAAGAAGATCCAAAGGTTGCAAAGGGAGGCGAGATTAGCATATGTTACCTGATCAGATTCCTAACCTGTTTGTGCAACAAAGCTTCTAAAATGACTGGTTGAAAATCCTTCTGGGCTGAACAAGTAAGAAAGAAATGAGCTGTTTTTTCAACATAGCTGAAACGGATTTTGTGCAAATTCCTTTTTATACTTTTCTCTAACCTAATTATTTCATGTATCATCTCTGACAGATAATCATGGATAGAAGCTTGAGACAGCATTATCTTCTTTCCCATGTCATAAAACATTCTCATGTCACACACTTTGGTTGATGTATGTATGTATGTATGTATGTATGTATACATACATACATACATTCTGGAGATTCAAGTAGGCAAAAGCAAAACCACAAAAACTGATTTTTCTGTGCATTCCTTTTCTCTCAATATTTTTAAAAATAACTTTCAGTCACTTTTTAGAGGTTTGCTGTTTAAGAAATGCACTCTGGGATAGGTCAGAAACACTTAATGTGGTCCAAAATGTGAACAATTACAGTGCTACAATTCCGCAATCCATACTATTTGGGAACAATGCTTATGTGCTCAGCGGAGAAGGTTCTAGGCTCTGCCAACCATAGAATTCAAGAATCAGAAAGGGAGCTTGAAATTATCCAGTCTAGCCTTCTGTCCAGAGCTTACTGCCCTGGTCTGATCTTCTGCTGCCCATCTCAGAAGTTCTAGAAGACCCGTGCTTCCCTTACTTTCTCCTAATAACACAGAGGGTAATAATTCTCCTTTACTCCCCCCCCCCCTTCAGCTCTCTCTTCCACTTTGATGCACTGATTACTGGTAGGCTTCCATGTGCAACTCAAGGCACTAGTTAACACCTATAAGATCCTCCATGGCCCAGGGCCATGATACTCGAGGGACCCTCTATCTCTTTTTGTCTCTGCCAATCCAAGAAGATCAAAGAGGGCTGGCACACTCCAGGTCCCATCTTTTAAACAGTGCCATCTGGCAGGACCCAGGAAGTATGCTTTCTCCATCACAGTGCCTGCCCTATGGAGCAGCATCCTATCTGAGATCTGGATGGTTCTGACCCCCCTGGGCTTTAGAAAGACTGTGAAGATTTGGCTTTTCTGTCAGGCATTGAGCCAGGATGCTGTGTTTCTTGGCCGGTTTTATTGTTGTTAGCAGCCCAGAGTTATTTGCGAGACGTTGTGCAAATGATGTTGTTAGGAATGGAAGGAAGGAAGGAAGGAAGGAAGGAAGGAAGGAAGGAAGGAAGGAAGGAAGGAAGGAAGGAAGGAAGGAAGGAAGGAAGGAAGTTCATTTGACATCTAAGAAGAATGTGAGACACCAGTGTTTCTATATTTTGCTTTTGTCTTTAAACTTCTGATATCCTCACTTCTCCCCTTCTAATGTTTCCTAATGTAGGACTATCACACAGTTTCAAAAGAATTACAGCAATGCAGGAATAGCATACAGCTGTTATTTAACAAAAAAACAAGAAGTCATAGCTGCCTTGAAACCAGCTTCTTCGTTCTGTTGTGCTAGGTATAATTTATGAATAGCTTTGGTTGCCTGGTAAACTAGTAAACATAATAAAGAAAATGAGTATACACTGTATGACCCATACTGTGGAACAAGGACAGCTATAAATTCAAGAAATAGATAAATATGACTTTCTTGAGTATGACAGCATTTGGATGATTGCAGAGGGAGTCTAAGAGCTAAATATATGAGTGTCAGAGATTGAATATCTTCCGAGAAGTTTCATTAGCCGGTCGCTTCCACATATTTCTCTTTATAGACTGAGTATTTCTTTCACAGAGATTGGTGAAGATACTGTGACAATTTTTCTCATGAAAATTATTAAGGTTGGCTGGTGTTATCGCACTCAAACATAGGTATTTGGGGAACTGTGATCCCCAGATGTCTGCAGGGTATGGAACTGGAGAAATAGATCAAGAAAATTAGCTTAAACGGATGCAAAAAAGGTATTCTTTCCCCCTCCCAGTTCTAATTAATTTTAAGGACAGACTTTACTTTTGAAAATTACTAAGTTAAAAATGAGAGAGGGAGAGAGAGAGGGAGAGAGAGAGGGAGGAGAGTTGTTTTTCTTTCATTCCAAGTACAGGAGGTGGAATAATAGACTTACTTTACAACAGGACTATTTTAATTTAATCTTACAAAAAACTTTCTAATGCCAGGAAGACTTTGATAATGGAAACTTTTAACCACTCTGACCTCACCAGAGGTTCTAGCAACCCAAGGTCACCCTACCTAGATCAGTGTTTCTCATGCTGGCTGGGGAATTCTGGGAGTTGCAGTCCCCACTTCTTAAACTTCCCAAGGTTGAGAAACGCTGACCTGGATCAAAAGGCATCTTGGGAGGAACTGAGTAGAAAGGGGGAGGAGAGAGGGACACTGACAAGGAGCCCAGGTCAGACAAGTACCCCACAACCAGGATTTGTACTTGGAATAGTAGTGGATTGCAAAACTAAAATGAGTAGAGAGTGTGATGTGGCTGCAAAAAAATGCAAACGCAATCTTGGTCTTGAACAGAAGTAGGATTTTCCAGATTATGGAAGTGGTATTTCTACTTGCATCTGCATTGGACTCCATCTCCAGTTTGGTGCCATTTCTGGGCATCGCCCTTTAATCAGGCTTCAAACAGTGGAAAATCTTCAGAGAAGGGCAGCAAGGGTGATCAGGGGCCTAGAAGCTGGATCCAATGAAGAGGATGTCATTGTCAGGTTCAGCTCAAGAATCACCACGAGACAGTCCAGAAATCAGCTCAGCTTCTTTATTAGCTTGCACCCAATAGACAGAATCTCACCAGAGTAACTCTAATCCCCCAATGACAGTAACTATAACCATCGTGCCCTTAGGGAGGGGCCAGCCTCTTCCTCCTGACTTTCACACAGTCCAGCTGGGGGCCGAGGAGGTGCTTCCCCTGGAATGTTTCCCCCCCACCCCGTAACCTTGAAGCTCCCTTCCAGAATCCTCCTCGCTCATGCCTTCTGTCACAGTCATGCCTGGAAAGATCAAATTGTGTCCTCAATCATTCCAGAAAGCAGGTCATAGAAAGATAGCCTTAAGTTATAAGAAGACAGATTCCAAGTGAATTTAAAACAAAAAAACCAGCCCCCTTTCTTATTAGTAGGGGAACCAATGACGCAAAGGGGTGATGGAGATCCCTTTCATTGGAAGGTCCCAAGCAGAGGCTGGACGGTCATCTCTCTGAGATGCTGTAATATGGATTCCTGCACTGAACAAGAAATTGGGCCCTTTCAGCTGTAGGATTCTAAGTTTCTATGATTCCTTAATTAAAAAACACACATTGCAGTAAGTTATATTAGCCATGAAAATGCTGCTGTGGGGCGTATGTATTTGTGACCTCTATCTTCACCTTAAATTAAATGGATGGGACTGCACTGGATCTAATCCAAGGCCAGTATTCAATTCCTTTATCAACCAGATGCTAAGATGATCATTTATTGAGTAGGCTGTACATGTATAGAGTCTGTTTTTCTTTTCTCAAGACCAAAGGCTGAAGGCACTGTTCTTTTTCCTCCAATTTTATATCTACCACCACCACCACCACCATCACCATCACCATCACAACCACCCCTTGGTGTGGTACTCTAGATCAGTCTTTCTCAACCTCAGCAAGTTTAAATTGTGTGGACTTCAACTCCCAGAATTCTCCAGTTCAGCAAGACTGAACTGAAAACCGAAAAGAGCCCGTTTGGTCTAGTGGTGAAGGCCCCAGGCTAGAAACCAGGAGACGGTGAGTTCTAGTCCCACCTTAGTCACGAAAGCTGGCTGGGTGACTTTGGGCCAGTCCCTCCCTCTCAGCCCAACTCACCTCACAGGGCTGGTGTTGTGGGGAAAATAGGAGGAGGAAACAGTATTAGGCACGTTTGCCACCTCAACTTATTTATAAAACTAATAAAGGCAGGATTAAAAAAAAACCTTCCATCAGTAAAATTGGTCATGAGCTTCTTAGCTTGAACATCATGGTATCCTTCTAAATGCAGGCCCAGGGAGCTTGGGAGCGAAGGAATGCAAACGTCCCGAATGCCCCGGCTGCGGATACTAAATTCCCTCTGGCGGACCCAAATTGGGATCCCAATAATGCCGCACATCGGCAGAACATGAGAGACATGAAAGAGATGATTTTGGAGGGCACCCGAACAGCAGTGCCTCAGGGGAAGAATTTGACCAAGGCTTTTGAGGTAACCCAGGGGAAGGATGAATCGGCCGGAGATTTTTGTGAGAGGATCCGGGTTGGCCTGACCAAATTCTCGGGCGTGACTCCGGACACCCCAGCCTTTGAGACCTTGTTAAAAATGCAGTTTGTCACCAAAGCGTGGCCAGACATTCAGAAGAAGATACAAAAACAGGAGGGTTGGACCGAACAGGGGATAGGGGAACTCCTAAGGATTGCTCAACAAGACCTATGTGGGGAGGGAGGAGGCGAAGACCAGGCAGAAAACTCAAATGATGATGGCAGCCGTTCAGGCGGCGGCCAAGAATGAGACGAAGGGGGAGGGATTGAGGGAGGCGTGACCTTCTCCCCATCTGGTCCAGGGACCTTGGCCCCGGAGAGGTGGCGTTGACCCCAGAAGGGAGAGGTGGAGTGGGGATAGGCAACGTTGTTTCCACTGCGGGTGGGTAGGACACTTTGCTCGGGACTGTCAGGTGGATCGTCCCACGGGTGAGAGGAGTTTCCCCCTGTACGACTAGGGGGGTCATGGTTCCCCAACTGGGACCCACGGGGAACCCTTGGTAAACATCACGGTGGGTCCCACCGGCGAGGAACAGCAGTTCCTCGTGGACACCGGAGCCTCTCAAACGTCGCTGTGCCAATCGATCCCAAGGATTGTGAAATCCCGGGGCACGTCGGTATCGGTGATGGGGGTGGGAGGCTCTCCGGTCAAGGCAAACGTACTGGAGGGAGTAAGATTGGAGTGGAATGGGAAGGAGGTAACTGCAGATGTGTTACTGATCCCACAGGCGGGAGTGAACCTGCTGGGAAGGGATCTAATGGGTAGTCTAGGAGTGGAGTTGTGGAATGTGGAACAGGCAGAAAGGATGTGTTTGTTGCGGGAGGCGGACGTGGAGGTTGTGAACCCTGAGGTATGGGCAGGAGAAGGGGGGCAGGTCGGTTTCGCATCGCCCCAATTAGCATCCCCTTGAAACCAGGGGTGAGGGGTTTGCGGCAAGCCCAATACCCGCTGTCCCGGGATGGGAGGCGCGGGCTGAAGCCCATCATAGATGGGCTGAGGCGGCAAGGGCTGTTGGAACCGGCTATGTCCCCCTTCAACTCCCCTATCTTAGCTGTGAAGAAGAAGGACAATAGTTACAGGCTGGTGCAGGACCTGCAGGAGGTCCCGCTGGAGGAGGGTGAGGTCTGATTTGTGGATGGGTCTAGCCGAGTAGAGCAGGGACAAAGGAAGTCAGGGTATGCGATAGTGGCGGCGGAGGGAGAGACAGTAGAGAAGGGGGCACTACCAGCGGACTGGTCGGCCCAGCTGTGTGAAGTGCACGCTTTGAAACGGGCACTAGAGTTGGGAAAGGGAGTGTCCCTCACCGTCTACACAGACCCGCGATACGCCTGGGGAGTAGTGCACACTTTTGGGAAAATTTGGCTGGAATGGGGTTTACTCACAGCTGCTGGAAAGGGAAGGTTGCAGGGAGGAAGCAGGTCGTTGGGTTACAATTGAGGGGACCCCAGTAGTGAGCCGTGCTGACATGAGGCGGATGGTGGAGAAACTGCACGAAGGGTCTCACGGGGGGGTGCAGGCTTTGGTAGACACTGTAAAGCCATGGTACTGGAGCCTGGGGGTTCGATGGGAATTCCACACCCCTTGGCATCCTGACTCCAGTGGGAAAGTGGAAAGGGCCAACGGGGTGTTGAAGCAACATCTCACCAAACTGGGATTGGAAACAGGGCTACCTTGGACAAAGACACTTCCGGTTGCCCTGCTTCGAATGCGGACAGCCCCTCGCAAGGATGTGGGGGTCTCCCTGTTCGAGCTGATGATGGGAACACCTTTCCTGGCTCCAATGGGAGCACCTATCCCCGAGCTAAAGGATGCCTTCCTAAGAAAGTATCTCTTGGTACTGTCACAATCTCTCTTGCCTCTAAGAAAACAGGGACTCCTCGCTCAACGGCCCCCTTGCTGGAAGACCAACACCCCCACAAGCCAGAGGATTGGGTCCTGATAAAGACGTGGAAGGATGAGAAGCTGAAACCGTCTTGGGAGGGACCATACCAAGTTCTCCTGACAACTGAATCAGCGGTTCGGACCCGACAGGGGGGTTGGACCCACTACCATCGGGTTAAGCGAGCTCCCGACCCCCGACCGTGGACTGCCCAACCGGGAGACGGACTCAAAGTAAAACTTAAAAGGAACTGAACTAAGGCAGGGGAGGAGATGACCAACATAAAGGCTTGCATCCAGGTTATTCTGTTATGTCACTGCTTAGATGCTCTACAGCACAGCTCTAACAACAATTTTTTTTGTAGAATTGGCACAGACAGCTTTGAACAGCTCAACTTTTTGTGTGGGGCAACTCTTGACTGTGAATGGTGTCACTTCCACCTGTTTCTTTGGAATGCCCATCAGCTTGGAAGCACTGAAGAATGTTACTCAGATAGCGAATATTGATATCACTGGGGATGATCCCCTGTGGGGGGGGGGGATGTTCTATCATTCTGGGTCTACTCCCACACCAAGACCCTGGACTGATCAAAGGCAAATGGCTCTAAATCTCTTGGGGATAACCAATGCAACTCAATGTGTATATTTCAATAATACCCAGAACCGTACCCACCCATTGCCCTCAAAAGGTCCTGCTTTCACTTGTGGAGGGGTCTATAATATCCCTTACGCTTCAACCCCTCTATACCTACCTAAAGGTTTCTTTTTGTTATGTGGACATGAAGCTTATACCTATGTTCCAGCCTATAGTTCAGGGGGCCCTTGTGCCGTAGGGCGCCTGACCTCTCTATATGCCCTGCCTCCGATGCAAGCGCACCCATCAAAAGAAAAAAAAAGAAAAAGGGAGCTGCCATCTGATTGTGAGAGTGATGTGACACTCTTGTCCGAAACAGAAGCCATGGCTCTGGCCCTCTCCTTAGTAGGGGTTCCTGCACTAAGTGGAAGAACTTATCTGGACCTAAGGAAGGTGGCCTGCCTCCTGGCTAAAAGTGTCAACCTTACATCCTCTCTCATTGCAGCTCTCACTGAAGAAGTCACTGAGATCAGGAGGGCGGTCATTCAAAATCGGATAGCTATAGACCAGTGTTTCTCAACCTTAGCAACTTTAAGATGTGTGGACTTCAACTCCCAGAATTCCCTAGCCAGCCATGCTGGCTGGGGAATTCTGGGAGTTGAAGTCCACACATTTTAAAGTTGCTAAGGTTGAGAAACACTGCTATAGACTATCTCCTATTAAGGGCAGGACAAGGCCGTGAATCTTTTCAAGGTCTTTGTTGCTTTAACCTAACCAACAATGAGAATTATATTGAAGCAAAACTAGCCAAGTTGAAGACCTTAGCCTCTCGCATATCCAAGGATCCAGAGGGATGGAATTGGTCGTGGCTCACTAGTTGGTTACCTAACTTTGCTTGGTTAAAACAACTTTCTGTGCTAGCTATTGGCTTCATTGCCTTACTGGTCCTAGTATGTTGCTTAATACAATGCCTCCCTGCTTGTGGGAATTACCTGTCCCAGTGTGTGAAGCCCCGGGTCCGGGACGAGGGAGCAATCCTGTTAGCCAGGTTTGAGGCCCAACAGAGGCGTGAAAAGAAAAAGGGGGGATTGTGAGAAGGTAGGGAGAAGTGAGGGCCTCAAACGAACCATGTTTGCTAGGGGAGAGCGCTGTGCACCATGGGGCAGCCTTGGGGGGGGGACAGCAGGAGGGAGGATGGGCAGAAGGCACACTCGCACCAGAGTGAAGAGGGACGGCAGGGGGCGGCTGTTGGGTCAAGTGGGGATTGCAATGTGTATTGTGCTGATTGGATTAGGAAGTGGAATGTCTGCGGTTTTGCGGTTAATTAGCGGTGCTCCGGGGTGGTAAAAAAGGTGAGATTGTGAGCCAAGCCCTCTTAGGAGGGGGAGGACAGATAGGGGGTATAAAAAACCTGTCAGACCTTGTCTCGGGGTTCCTCCATTGCTGCGGGAGGGACCCACCTTTGCAAACGTGCCCAATAAAAAAACTTCTGTCTACTGGACAAACCGAACCCGTGTCTGTCGTTTTCTGACAGCTTGAAGGCAGTTATTCTTCTTTCCTGCTCCTCTTCTCCCCAAGATTTCTTCCCTGCAGTTTGGAGAATTCAATAACTAAATGATAATGCTTACAAACTCATTTAAAACCATACGTCCTACAGTGGGCTGCTGAACTTGGATGGTGGAGATCAATTTGAGCCTGTTTGAGGCAAGAGGTAGATGATTACTGCTTTCCTTAGATAGCAGAGAAGGTGGGCAGCCCATCCTTTAAATGGATTTCTTCACAAATGAGGCACTCTGCGTCATAAAGTTCTCTGGAAGAAAAGAATGAAATTCTTAGTCAATAGTCTCTCTTGGTGGCACATTATGTGTTGGGATATTCATACTTTTTTTTTTACACATGCTGAAACTGGCCAATTTTATAGTGAAGGAAACAACAATGGCTCAGCTCTGAATGAAATCATCAACCACAACTCCATGGTCAAGGAGGGGGTGAGGAGATGGTCTTCTGGGAAAACTTGATGGTGACCAGATGCCCTTTTTTGCTGGTATCTAGATATGAAGCTTTGCATGTGAAATTGGACTCCAGATCCTAGCTGCAGGTACTGTGAGTAGACTGCCCAGCAATACCCCTACTTGAGGTGTTTGAGCTCATCATTGGGCTGATGATGGATTCCCCCCAGCTAATGATGTTATGGGATTTCAACCTCCATGCCTTGGGGGTGGTCAAGCATTGGGTTGGATCTCATGGCTGCCATGAAAACAGCAGGCTTTTCCAAGATAATCTCAGATCCAACTCATGCATGAGGATCATACAGCTGATCTAACTGGAACATGATCTGAGGATGGAGGACACTACCACCCGTCCTCTGCCAAGAACAGATCATTTTCTGGAGACCATGAGGCTTGTTGGCATCACCAATCTCTAAAGAGGGATGAGATCCATTTGGATAGTCTGCCCTAGATCTTTTGGAATTAATTTGGGTTAAGACAGTGGTCTTCCAGCAACCCTTTAAGGTGCTAGATTTATGTAACCATGAGTTGCCCAGACTCTTTGACTAGTATTACAGTACCTTCAACTTTTAGTATACAAATAAATGACCCTAATGCTGGTTCAAATTCTCACCAGCCTGATTGTAATTTGTTCCTGATATTTACAAGAAACTGCACTTTTAGGGGCAACTAGCAGCCAGAAGGAGATGGTGGCTGTAAGAAAGAAAGCCAAGAACCCAGTGCAGATATAGGGAATATTCCAGAC
Source organism: Python bivittatus (assembly GCF_059951505.1). Classification (NCBI taxonomy): domain Eukaryota; kingdom Metazoa; phylum Chordata; class Lepidosauria; order Squamata; family Pythonidae; genus Python; species Python bivittatus. Next base: position 99,223,352 of record NW_028277098.1, on the reverse strand, counting down.
AAAGAATTCCAACTTGCTTTTTCTTTAAGCTAAAATGAGATAGTTGAAGCCTGCAGGTCCAAGTGATGAATTAAATAATACAGCCACACTAAATTGGCCAGTGTTGGGTCTAGAATTCCAGACATATCCCGCCAACACATCAGTCCCATAATAATGCTTTGTTGATATCTACCCTTGTCATCCTTGTGAGGTAGTCCAGACAGGAAGCATGATCAGAAGGACTAATTCTACTTTATGGTAAGGTGACATTAACAGAATCCTGCAAGTCTGAAAGGACATCTCTCCACCCTCACCTTTTCAGTCCAAGAAACTAGGGAGGGTCCCTTCTGAGATGTTTGCCAAGCCCCCATTCCTTCTGCGGGCTCAGCTGCCTCTTATCCGACCATTCCCCTGGCTGTGGCTCTTCCCCCTTGGTCATTCCCACATACCATTACAGCCCTGCAGTTTTGTAGACATTTTCTCCCCTTGTGAAAGGGACTTCTGTTTTGGTCTTTTATCCTAAGGGTGCTGGACATTGGTTTTGAATGGCTCTTCGTGATGTCTTTAAAACCAACTTTCTTGCTGGGGATGACAGAGTACCCAGTTTTTTGTTACACACTTTTTCATCACTTTGGCTGCCTAAACTTTCCCCACCTGAAAAAGCCCCCCAGGAGGTGTTTCTTCATAATCTCTTCCCTGGAGATTTGAATAGAAGTGTGAGAAGCCAGGGAGGGACACACTATTGGACAGAGAATTGTCCAAGGAAAGACAGGATGTCCACATATCCACACCTTGGCCACCTTGTCACTATTTAGGTCACCATACTCCTCGCCTTCATTTTGTTTATTTCTGCCATTTATATGCTGAATGATGAATTCTAAAAAGGCTCTGACCAACTTAACAATAATACAAAAGTAAAAAAGAATGAAAAGAATAATAAGAAAAAAAAAATCTAAACCCAATGGCGATCAATTTCCTAGCACACTAATAGGAGCAGTTCACCTTCTTTTCCTGTGGGAAAAAAAAATCCAATTTTTTAATCAAACTGAATCCCTGGATTACTATAGATTATAGATCCCTGGATTACTATAGATCAGTAAATCTCAACCTCAGCAACTTTAAGATGGGTGGACTTCAACTCCCAGAATTCCCTCAGCCAGCATCCTGGTTGGGGGAATTCTGGGAGTTGAAGTCCACACATCTTAAAGCTGCTGAGGTTGAGGAACACTGCTGCAGATGAATGTAACATGTAGCTTGGCCCTCGTTGCCCTCCTATCCTTTCCTAGCTCCCACTTAGGGAGCTAAATTTTCTAAACCCTCTTTGCAATGGTGTAGTTAAAAGCAGAACATTCTGTTCACTCCATATTCCCTGCTTTGTGTTGAATATAGTCTTAGTTTTTTGCTTCAAGTAGCAACAAGTCTTGGATCAAGAGTGGCTTTGAGGTGCAGGCAGATAATCCATCAAATTTAGAGCCCCTTTGAGCAAAACAAGGATAAAAATATACAATTACTCATGACCCACAAGCATATGTACGCAAGCCCCAAGAAGGAGCACAATTCAGAAATCAAAATCTACAGCAGATCACGAAGGGCTCATGTTTTATTGGTTTAATTTCAAATAAGAGTAGAAATGAAATAATTGCACCGCTTCCTGTTTCTACTGCCTCTTCAAAATCCTTGCTGCTCTCTAAAATTACAAAATTGATGAAAAGCTTGGGAGCTCAGTCGTCTTTGCATTTGCCTTTGGGAGCAAGGAAGTTTCCTCTCTTTGCCTGATAAATGAAACACCTTTTAATGATAGGAAATCCTGAAATGGCACCAGCAGGAAGTAATTTTGTTCTACATTTGTGGGAAAGAAACAAGTCGGTACCTGTGCTTCTCTCAAAGCCCACTCAAACTAGACTACCTTGTTTTAAACATTTAAACATTTCCCTCCCACTCCTGAACATATATGTATATATGTACGTATTTACTCTTCCTTTTTCAGGTTTCTGTTCTGGAACGAACACCATCAACCAAAAATATCGATTGGCAACCAGGCTTGCCAATTTAATGAGCTCCCTTGAAGAATCCTCTGTGGGGCTGGTCTCCCCAGTGTTCAAGCATTCCCTGAAATAAGAAATAAGGATGATCAAGGGCCCATTTGCCAGTTTGGAAATTAAATTGGACCATCCCAAAAGAAGGAACAGCTTCTGCGAAAACAAGGACTCTCTCTCAATTTGCAGGAAAGTTGAAAGATCTACATGGATCACCAACTGATTTCTGGGTCTGGTCAAAGTACTCAGTATGAGGTATGAAGACTTACGTGGTTTGGGCCCAAACGACTTATCAGATCATCTACTTCCATACTGTCCACCAAATACTCTTTGGACCTTCATGGAACAGACTCATCTTTGCAGACCCTGTATATCTGACATCAAGAAGCAGTTCTCTTCCTTCCTTCCTTCCTTCCTTCCTTCCTTCCTTCCTTCCTTCCTTCCTTCCTTCCTTCCTTCCTTCCTTCCTTCCTTCCTTCCTTCCTTCCTTCCTTCCTTCCTTCCTTCCTTCCTTCCTTCCTTCACCTTGCCTTACTATAAGAGCTCAAGGCTGCTTCATTGGGGACCTCTTCTAATTTTATCCCTATAGCACAACCTGATGAGGTAGGATGGGCTGAAAGACAGAGACTGGCCCATCCTACCAGTCTGTAAGCTCTGAGTTCAAGTGAGGATTTGAACGTGGGTCAAATTTAAATCCAACACTTCAATCCCACACTATTCTGGCCTGTTTTAACATTAGAAGATGAAATAAAACTGTTATCCTGTGTCTGTTCAGAACAGTGGCACACATTTTCTAGGACAGCTATTTTGCAGCCTAAGAATATGCAACCTTGAGATGTAGATCATGGCAGTATATAAACACAAATAAACAATATTTTGTTATGGATCTTCCCTTAAAATATTTGCAGAGCAATTTACAGAATAACTGAAACCCACATTTCCCCTTCAGTTTAAAAAGTCAAGATGACACACAAGGAAGGAAACATTTTAATTGTAGGCTGCCCAGAGTCACCCTCTGGGGGAGATGGGTGGCATATAAATGTAATAATAAATTTAAAAATAAATAAATAAATAAATAAAAATAAACATGGGAAGGAAAAACAAAACAAAAAAATGGAGGTGCCAGATTGTAGTTTTCATAATGGCTAGTTTGGCATGGCAAGGAGCTGTCTGGGGGCCTAGGTGAACTGGCCTTCTCCTTGGCAGATTGCTTCAGGGGATTACAAGTTAGAAAGAGGGGACCAGCCCAGCTGGTGACAGTAGTAGAGGGTGTCTTCCCAGTAGCCTGATGATCAAGCATATTATTGTCAGCCCTTCAGGGTAGATCAGACTAGGAA